>NC_044198.1:1508400-1649230 GCF_900880675.1 Sparus aurata
ATGTGTCTGATAAAACATCTGTGGATGTAACTGTAACATATACAGTGCATGACAGTAAGAAGAAAGAACAGACTGTAAATTGAGTGGAAACAGAGTCATTCATGTCTAATGTAATTACAGATACTGAAGCTACAGCCTGTGCGTGTTTGTGTGTGTGTGGTCTGCAGTGTTAAATAAATCATTATAATCAAAGTATTCCATTTACGATAATGTACCTATAATGTACACGCAGTGGAAAGTATGTACATATGTCTGTGAGAATGAGGACAAGGGAAGTAAAAGCTTAAACACCTGCTCTTATTTTTCTTCTTTTATCATTGATGAGATGATTTCACTAAATAAATTAAGAGTTCAGCAGAGTTTACATAAGCGGGTTCACAGGTTTATCTTCATATCAGTAAATGGTAATATTTCAGGATTGACACTGCCAGGCATTTCTTTCCAATGTGGTTAATTGACCACATTGGAAAGGATCCAGACATTTGATGTCCACCAACTGATCAGACAGAACAGACAAAGTAGTCAGTAGCCAGGATGAGCCAGTTAGCCATGATGCGACATCTGAAGTGCACCAACCATTCAACTTCAGTCAAGCAGAAAAACCTTTTTGGCTAGTTTTGTTGAATTTCTCATGTACCAACTCCGAATTTGTAATGGGCAAATAAAATGTTCACCCCAAAAATACAAATTCTGTTATTATTTACTCACCCTAATGCACATTTCTGGTAGATTTTCTCCGAATGCTTCAAGATCCCGGATTGATAAGGCATTATTTACACTCTTGGCTTGAGTTCAAGCTCAATCGCCCACTTCAGAAAGGGTGGGTGCCATCTCCTTAAGCTACAGTAAAGATTTCACCTAAAATAGAAACATTGTCTTTTCAAATCAGTATGGGATATCAGTGTTTCAAGAGACTTGGATTAAGCTGTATGGAGCCATTATATGCTTTCTTTAAGTTTTTTTTTTTACTTTTTAATACAAAAGGTGTATGTTTTTTGTTTTTTTTTAAAACATACACCTACTCATGTGAAGATGCCACTGATCAAGTTGAAATCAGTAATTTGCAACAAGTTTATGAATCTCAAATGGTTTGCTCCTGCAGGCAAACATCAGAAAATAATCTTGGATGGGACTCAAAAGCACTTTCCTGCTACCTGGGACACACTGCGATGACATAATTACACATAACTTTGTCACTTGTAGTTAATACTTGAAAGCAGAAATCAGCCCTGGCAGCCTCTCTGTCACCTGCTGTGAATGTCTCTCACACAGAAATGCAAAAAGAAAGCTGCTGGGTAAAACAGAGCCTGGACTGCAGCCAGTCAGCTTTCAGAGTGGGAGGATGATGCCTCAGACACCAAGTCTGCACAGAAAACCACGTTAGTCCATCCAATCCAGAGGGAGAACTGCAGACTAACAGATGACGGTGTGCTACAGTCAGAGCAGAGACAGGTGCTCATAATGTCTCATCTATCTATAATACAAGGAATCTCTGTCTGTCTGTCTGTCTGTGTGTGTGTGTGTGTGTGTGTTCCTCAAATATCTCTGCAGATCAGGATCAGACTGACCTGAGACTTTCAACATGGCTGCTGCATGGTTCAGTGGTGTGCAATAAGCATTTGCTTGGACTGCAATGATAGCGTGAATAAATTATTTCATAAATGCTTTACAAATTCTGCAAGCATTGTCCACCGGAGCCACCACAGTCACGTGGGCCCCAGAGCCAACCACTGCACACCGTGGCCACGTGCGCACCAGAGCCAATCACTGCAGAGCTCAAGCCCACGACATACCTTAAAAAACAAGTGGATTTATACCTGCAGCGGCGCGAGCTGGACCGGGATTTTGCCGGCGGTTTGGTTCCGTTCTGTGCATCTAAACTGACTGTTGTGGATTAATGAGATTAAACAAGTCCAAGTCTGTTTGGGTATGAGGAGATCCGGAGACGCGCGGACAACAAAGTGGGATCGGAATCTGTGGATGTTTGTGTGTAGCTAGCGCTAGCCGTGCTAGCCGCTAGCTAGTGCTAGCTACACGGCCCACCGCCTGAGTCGACGGAGCGGACGCACTGGCACGTCCAAAACCGGATTTAGGGTAAATAATGTCCAACACGCCTTTTCGCGAACATTGCCGTTACGTTTGCTTTGTGTCTGGTGCAGGAACAAACAGTAAAAATGTGCTTTTGTCACAAGCGGATTTATACCTGCAGCAGCGCAAGCTGGACCGGGATTTTGCCAGCGGTTCGGTCCCATTCTGTTCTGTTCTGTTCATCTAAACTGACTGTTGTGGATTATAATGAGATTAAACAAGTCCAGACTGAGTCTGTTCGGGTCTGAGGAGATCCGGAGACGCGCGGTCAACAAAGTGGGATCGGAATCTGTGGATGTTCGTGTGTAGCTAGCTGCTAGCCGCTAGCCGACCCACACAGCCTAACGTTACCTACCACGTTGACAGAGCGGGCGCACTGGCACGTCCAAAACCGGATTTAGGGTAAATAATGTCCAACACGCTTTTTCGCGAACATTGCCGTTACGTTTGCTTTATGTCTGGTGCAGGAAGAAACAGTAAAAATGTGCTTTTGTCACGAAAGTGTCCACGCAGCAAGTTTGGTTGTTGAGGAACAGGAAGATGTGGGAGGGACATCAGCGGATGATTGACAGCAGCAGTGATGTGTTGGAGACAGCGACAGAGATAGCAAGTTTTGAGAGTTGAGAGATTTGTGACATACAGCGTGTTTGGAGTGTATAGTTAGTGTGTTATGTAGTGTTTGGTGTAGTGTGTTTAGTGAGTAGTGGAGTCGTGTTGTGAGGCAAACCAAGGAGGAGACGGCTGAATGTGGAACAGGCAGGAATGAGCTGAGGAGCCTGAGGCATTGCCTGCATTTAAATGTAAATAGTTACACATAGCTTTGTAAATTTCAAAAACTTATGCACCAATTTAGCAAACAACTATTTATATTTGCATTATAACTAATGCAATTGGTCCATTAAACATATTTGTGGTTTTCACAGTAAAAAAACTAACTTTTTCTACTCTGATTTTATGTTATTTTGTGATTTTAGGTCCATAGTGTTAATATAGTACCTTAAAATGAAAAATAACTGTACAGTCACACATGTGAGTTTGTGCTAAAAATAATTACACCAAGTAAGGCAAGGTAAATAGTTTTTAAGGTGAAATATAATGGTATATTCAAAAGTAGTCAAAAACAGCCAATTATATCCCTGACGTCCCACCTTCAAACACAGCCTCATTTGGCCATCCATGAAAAAGCTACTTAACCTCCCACTTTTCTATAGAAATACATGCTTCCTACGGGCAATGCACTAGTTCATGTAAATACTGACAACATTTTATTTTAATGTAAATCATGTAAATACCAGAGTCCATATTAATCAAATCCTCTGGGGTCTGGTATACAGTTTGAAGGCTCCTCGAACACATAAAGTCAGAACCGATCCGTCTTGCTGCTATGTCATCTCAAATTGGTCACGTGATTTGGACGCGCCGGCATGTCAATCGACCAATAGTGAAACATTCGGAGGTTCGATTCATTGAATTTCCAAGCAGCCACAGTTGCACATATTTAAATCAGTCAGTAAACTGACTGTAATCTTTGTGTTACTCAATGTGTGATGGGATTTCAATGTTTGATGAAAAAACTTTAAATGAAAACACGAGGAGTTCCCTCACATCTCTACCGGCTTCCTCTCCCTTACCTGAAGCCAGAGCAAAAACGTGATACATGTGATTTTAAGTCTGGGTAGAACATTAAATGACGATGAAGGTAGTTTGTTGAATATGAATAAGTGTCTCACAGGGAGGTGTCATACTTGCTTTTATAGGCAATAAAAACCAATCCAGATGTTTAAAACTTCTTCACAGCCAAGACATAAGAAGATGGAGGAGGAGGCAAGCTGCCAGCTGCTGTAAGAGCACATAATCACAACTATGTTTCGACAACTACATCCCAATCAAAAAAACCAGAGCAACTTTCAAGGGTCTTGCTAGCATCCCAGAGAGGCTGCGGTGTTCATTGAATAAAGAAATATTAACCTTTTCATCAAAAGTTTGTGAAAAAAGAACCAGGAAAAGAATTCAAATAAAATATCAGTTTCTTTTTTGTTCAGTGTTTTACACAAGGCCACAGCTATGCTTGTATCTCTGTAAGGTGGTACTTATGGAAGCTAAATGCTAACTTTAGCATGCTAACAGACTCAAGTTCAACTGAGGCTGATAGGAATGTCATTCATTTTGCAGGTACTTGTCATCAAGTATCTTACAAATGTAATTGTTATGATATGACGATGGAAACCCAATTAATGTTAGCAAGTTACATTTTCTACAACCACTCACCTTTTGTTTCTTAAGGTTGACTTTTTAAATTGTATCTTGCGACAGTGGTGTGCTTACGGTCTGTTAAGGTTTAAGCACCTAAAGCGCCGGTTTTGTCAGCACAAACACATCTGGAAAATTCTGACTTGTTGTTCTTGTTGAAAACAGATGTTGAAACAAAGTCTCAAACAGTGGCCTCTGGCTTGACAGCCATCTCACCCAGTTGTATCATCAGTCCAATCCCCTCCACTTCCTGACACTAAAGACAGCTCCAATACATGTAAGTTGAAGATGATATGACACATCTTGTAGAAATGTCAGTATTATGACTGTATCATTGGTATGACACATACATTTTGGCGTATCCTTTGTTTGCAGAAATGCCGGAAGATATGTATCCATAGGATTAGACTGGTGGGGGACTCCCCATGATGCACTGAGCTTCTCTCTCTTTCTCTCGACCTGCACACATTCATGTCTCACAATGTGAAATCTGTCAGCCAAGCAGTCTGTAGGACAGGGTGATGTTAAATCTGAGTTTCTTTTAGTAACCACGGGAAATCCATGTTAGGGCTGGCATTAATCAGCATTTATTTTAATAATAGGTCCAATAATACGTTTAACTTACATATTCATGCGGATGATACAATTTCATGAAGTTCTGCAAACACTATACAATCAACCATTAATATTCTGCAACTGTCATTTAACACCCTACAATATTCAATTCTTAAACTGGTTTACAGACAAAAAACAAGTCAATATTTATTCCAGAGCCAAGGAAACTGACAGTAGTCTTCAAATCTACACTCTAAACAGTACATTGATTAGAAAAAGTCCCACATTATCTATAATCTATATATATATATATCTATAATGGATTGATGTTTCATGGTATTTTACCTGACTCTATGCTATCTGTACTGCTAGCACCAGTCATCAAAGATAAAACCTGCAAAGCATCAAGCATAGATAACTACAGACCAATTGCTATAGCTAGTATACTATCTAAAGTGTTTGAACGGATCTTGCTTGGCAGGCTTCAAGATTATGCTATAACTACTGACAACCAATTTGGATTCAAAACTAAGCATGGCACTGACTTGTGTATTTATGCTTTAAAAGAACTTGTCTCTAACTATAAAAGGCGCAATTCAACAATGTTTATGTGCTTTTTAGATGCGTCCAAAGCCTTTGATCGCATTAATCATGGCAAACTGTTTATTAAGTTGCAAGAGCGAGGGGTGCCCGCATACTTAATAAGAATTCTGCATTATTGGTACTCTCACCAAACCATGCAAGTTAGATGGGGCAAAACAACATCAACCCCATTCCCTGTTACCAATGGGGTCAGACAAGGCGGAATATTGTCACCTGTCCTTTTTAACCTGTATATGGATGGTCTGTCTAGAGCAGGGGTACTCAAATACAAATCTTAAAGGGCCACAAAGATTTTTTTGAATGACTCAGAGGTCCATGTATTGAGGTCGGTCAGGCCACATGCAATAATACTGTAATATTCAAAACAAAATGTCCTTTTCATTCTAAACAACAAAATACGAACTAAAATAAAATGTACTTTCCATTTTAACATAAATTAAAATACGTAGTTGCATATTTCCTCTTTTTGTTTGCCTTCAAACATTGTGACCATCACTTCAGTCATGCATTATTTTATTTCATTGTGACATAGATGTGACAAGAATCCTGCTTGCAGCTTGATATGACGATTTCAGTGCATTTATTTGTGTTGTGCTTATCTCTGAATTTTGAGGAAATGTCTCTTCAAAATTCCTATGCTTCGTCTCATAATGCCATTTCAAATTGGAAATCTTCATCACAGCTTCTCCTGGCATATTGTAACGCCACTTGTGGACTGTGGCGCAATGGATCTTGGGTATTCTGTTGTTGTTGGTGTAATTATGGTTCGTGAATGTGTTTGTGAATAAGATGATATGTAAGATGGTTGTGGGTTATTTCACGTCATTTGTTCTGTGATTAAATGGTGTTTTAACAAGGATGATACAAATTTTGGCACCGTGAGTGAAAGGGTGTTTGCCGGGAGAAAGTCCCCGTCCGTTACACGCTTTCTAACATTGAATATATACGAGGTCGCTAACGTCAGCTAAAACTTGTCAAACTGCGCAAGGTGGTAAAGTAAGACGAAGGATTTAAAACCGCTGCACTGTCAGATACGTGGAGATTGTCCCGGTTGGAGGCAGAATAAATGCAACTTCGAAGATCCTATGTCTGC
This sequence comes from Sparus aurata, assembly GCF_900880675.1. Classification (NCBI taxonomy): domain Eukaryota; kingdom Metazoa; phylum Chordata; class Actinopteri; order Spariformes; family Sparidae; genus Sparus; species Sparus aurata. Next base: position 1,514,990 of record NC_044198.1, read on the forward strand.
GAGTCGCCGGTTATCACTGTCCACTTTGTCATAACAGTTTACTTGGAAACACGCCATATTCAATCTCTTACCACCAGCAAAATGTGAATACGAAGTGCTCCGAAAACGAAAGTGAAAGTTAAAAGTTGCGCTCTGTCTGTGTATCGTTGGCATGGAGACAAGTCCCGGTATACACGTGCTGACCCAACCAAAACACATAGTGAAGGAATAATAGTTCGGGGGCCACAAACAGGAGGCCGGCGGGCCGGATGCGGCCCGGGGGCCGCCTATTGAGGACCGCTGGTCTAGAGAATTAGAAGAGTGTAAGACTGGATGTATGGTGGGGAATCAACTTATTAACCATTTAATGTACGCTGATGATTTAATCATTATGTCACCATATAGTGCTGGCTTACAGCAACTGCTCAGAGTTTGTACTAAGTATGGTTTGCAGTTTGACATCAAATTTAATCCCAAAAAGAGTGTTATCGTGATAGCTAGAACTAGGGAGGATCAGAAGCTAAAGTTTCCCTCCTTTTACCTGTCTGAACAAGAGCTAGTTATTGTAACCAAAGTAAAATACTTAGGGCATATCATCAGGAATGACCTTAGTGATGATGATGATATTCAGCGCCAGTGCTATAAATTATATGCTCAGGCAAATATGCTGGCACGCAAATTTCATATGTGCACTGATGAAAACAGCTCTTTTTAAAGCATACTGCACTCCGCTTTACACAGCACACCTGTGGTGTAGCCATAGCAAAGCAAAGATGAATAAGATTAAGGTGGCATATAACGATGCTCTTAGAATCCTGTTAAAATACCCAAAGTTTGGAAAGTGCTAGCAAGATGTTTGTGAACTGTAATGTTAGCACTTTTCAGGCATTAATTAGGAATTTTATGTTTAAATTTATGCGTCGGCTGATTGATTCTAGGAATGGGATTATAATATCATTGACTGACCCTACCCAAAGTGAGACAAGATATTTCTCCAGCTTTTGGAAATATTGGAACCAACATGTTTATGTTTTTTAACCATTGAGCACACATGTGTAATGTATGTGTAATCTTATGTTTGTCTGTTTATTGTGTGTGTTTTTTTATACCTGGACCTCGAGTCTGTCAATAAAGAATATAATAATATAACTAGGCATTTCGATTGATGATAATTTCTCCTCTAAGATGACAACTTAACGCATCCGTTAAAGATGCAACTTGTTTTTGTATCGAAACAGGTCCTGTATCCCATTCAGTTTTGGGTAACGTTTAAAAGTCACTCCTTACGTTAGAAGATTACCGCCATTAAAAAGTAACTTGTCACATTAATGCGTTAACTACTGAGAAAAACAGCCTGTGTGAGTAGTTCTCAGCCAGTTCTAAAAAATGATGGTACTACCTCTACATTGAATTAGCTAGTCATGCATGCACATTGACACAACTGTAGGTGTGTTCTGTACTCTCACTTGTAAATGACATCTTGATTAATAATGTATAATAATGTAGATGTATTTTAAAAATCTTGACACAACAACTTTAATATGTGTGTGTGGGTTTGTTTGTTTTGTTTGTGTGTGTGTGTGTGTGTTTGTGTGTTTGTGTGTGTGTTTTTGTGTGTGTTTCTGTGGCTGTGGGTGTGTGTGTAGCTGGTTAAGCCGATGTGACATTTCTCTCAAGTTGGGTTCAGTTGAAACAATCTGAGATGGGAGAGTTTCCGGCTTACTGAAGATGTTCCCGTTATAAACACAGCGACCAGTTCTCTAAAGGTCATAACCTCTCTGACACTTCCTGGTACATGAAGACTGACAAGGCCGGGCTGACTGACATAGTGAGGTCATCTAACCTTTATTTCTCTGAGGGACACGTTATCATGTACAGTCCTCCTGGTAAAGAAGTTAATAGAAGGGATTCAAGATACAGATTATTTTTCAATCGATTCTATGATCGATAATTACCTAACTCTTGGAAACAGTTAGATAAAACAATAATTTTTAGTTGACACGTTTGGATTTTAAAGTTCCAAACATGTAGTTTATTTAGATGTTACGCTAAAAAAGGCTCAGATGTTATACATAAACAGCCCCCACAAAATCACAGACACAACCAGGGGATACTTGTACGAGTGCAGTCAGATACACTTGAAATTCTCCTTACTGAAAATTCTGTCAGAAACTACTTAACGTGCAGTGATGAGTTGTTTCACACAACTTCTAAGACCTGTTGTGAGGTTGGATGCTACAGTCACCAGTGGTCACAGTGGTCTGGAAACACTCTGCATCCCCCCACCATCACCACCACACACACACACACACACACACACACACACACATTAAACATGTTCAGTCGTTTTTCAGCGTCCAATCAGCACACTTTATGGCTTATGTTTAACTATCTAACAACGAGACATGTTATTCATTATAACTACAGAAGAGGAACTTGACCTGTCTCAGTTAACCAGAGGGGGAGGGATTTCTGTGTGAGTGCGCATGTGTGTGCATTAACATAAATAATTGCTGTCAGCTGTAAACCTTGTATGTCCCTGTTTAGCATTAGAAATCTCCATCTTCAGTAAATAAATCTTTGAAACAAAGACTTTAAATCATGGAGATAGAAGGTTTTCATCTGACAACAGTTCTGTATGTAAGACTGCATTTTCACTATGTGCTGCATGCAGGATGCATTACTAATCTTTATAAGTGCCAATAAATCCAGCGGGCTGTGCTGCGGCGTTGGGTGGGGTGCTGCTGCTGATGTCGGTGGGGGGAGGGAAGAAGGAGGGTGGAGGGAGGAGGGGGGTGTTCAGCGAGCATTCAGGGTTCACTAGTTTCTAGAGTCCTTCTTGCTCGCTCACATGATGCCATGCCTCATCGTATGAATATTTATGAGAGGAAACTGCTGCAGTTGAGGCAATTCATCTCATCTAGCAAGAGCTGTGGCGCAGCACAGGAAGTGATCGTGTCTCATGGCGGCCTGGATAGTTCTGGATTCAAGCCAAACATGGCCAACTCTGTTTGTCATCTTCTAATTTCAACCGTTAATCTTAATCGTCCTGTCTGTCAGACTCCAAGGAGAATGCAAATAGCAAAACTTCCACTCAAAAACCAGTGACAGCAACCCTCAACCCTGTACCTGTGGGGCCACTCTCTACTTGGTGCTGCATGATCACAGTGTTTCATTTTGCACAACAGTAAAGTACAAAAACATTATGGCTGTGACTTCCTTTCTCTATTGCAGCTTAACAGAAATAGTGAGCGAAGTATCAGAATATCAGTTTATAGATTATCAGCGCCTGTTCAGACAGTTCCATCTATGTTTGGGGAAATGCCACTCACTCCATAGGAGTAACTGTCTAACCCTCTCCCTCAATCAGTAGACTGCCTGGGCGTGCACTTACAAAATGCAGAGCAGCAACCTGTAGTTGATTCAACAGCCCTGAAGTCCAACAGATGACATACAGACTTTTGCCGGCAAAAAAAGCTGAGGGTTGTTTTGGTTGTTACTTGCACATAGTAGCAGCAGGCAAAGTTCCTGTTTGAATGTGAATGAGTTCTGGTTTCTGTTAGGGATTTCATGATTACTAAATGGTCTGAATCTAGGAGCCTTCAATTTGAACAATCAAAATCAAATGCAATATCGATAATGCCACCTTCTCTTTCTGTGCCGGAGTATGATACACTCAGAGGGACTTCATGGTGCATTCAGGTGCAACCATTAATTTAACTGTTAATTTTCTGTCAGTCAAGTAATTTATTAATTGACTACTATTCTCACTCTTTATCAATGAGAACTGGCCAAAATGAAGCACTGGCTTCAATATTAATGTTTTCAGGACGTCTTAATACAGATCTGAGGCATAACAGAAATGTCTAAATGACAGAAAATCAGTGTTTTACCCTCTTCTTTTTGTCAGAGAACAACATAACTGTTCATCCCAACCAACATGTGAGGTTGTTGTTCTAAAATATAGCCACTGAATTAAAGCCACAGATTGTGTGTCTCAGTCTGTAACTCCAAGCTGCAGCACAAAAGTCCCCCAAAAATATTTATAAATAAATTTCATCATTTGTTTCTTAATCAGCTCCAAATTTCTCTGCAGACAAAAAAAACAACAACACCCCTAACAAAAAGCAGCAAAGCACAATATAAAAAAAATAGCAGGCAGGAGTAGAATAAATAAAAACCAATTAATGTAAAAGCCTGCAGGACTATTAATGAGGAGGATTTAAAGGTGAGGGAGATGTAGTGCTCTTCAGGCAGGTAATGCTGGTTGCCAACATGAATAATGTATAAATGTCAGAGCAGAGCAGCTGATGTTAAATATAGACAGCTGAGAGCACAAGATGTAAATGAAACGCTAATGTTCAGAGCCGAGGCAAATTATCTATCTATAAATTACTCACAAGCCAGGTTTTTTTTTCTTTTATCCAACCATCTTAATAATGCAGAGACAGAACCACATCCAGAGACTTAATTAAACACACTTTCAGGCTAAAAGTTCTATAAATCCAGTTTATAAAAACATTGCTCAGTTTCTGATCCAAAAGCACAAATTTATCATTGTAGAAAAAGGGGACATTTTTATTTTCAATCAAAGTTGCTCAGGTGAATTACGGCTTCTACTTCATGCTAGTTGTTCTGTATGAAGGATCAGACAAAGAAAATAAGTCACATAAGTTATTTTTTAACCCTAAATTCCATAATTAAATAATCACCATCAGCAAACATGACGGGAGGGAGGCTGTTTTCTTGGGGAAGGTTCACTGAAGTTTTTTTCACAACGAAGAGTCGGTAGAACAGACAGGATGACAGAACAGAGGACAGACAGGAGGACGGATGCTTCTCCACGTGTAACTGTGGTATTTTTTCCTCATATAAGTTTCCAAAGACAGTTACTGTTGTTTGGTTCGGTAACATTGCTTTGTGTGACATTTCTCTATATTTAGTTGAGTGAAAGACCTGTGTAGTTATCAGACCGACACGCCCCTGCTCCCCGCCGCTGGCTTATCCATTAACACTGGTTCAGTTCGCTTCTGCTGCACCTCTGACACTACCTCCAGAGGCATATCAGTCCTGGACCGAAATTTTCACCCCTCGTTGCCTCTGAGACCTTCACACAGAGAAGGAGGTGGGGAATTGGGGCAGGACCCCCACACCCAAAGACCAGTGTGGATGGGGCTAGTCTTTGCCTTCATCCTTATTAGCAATGATGAACCAGTGAACAGTTTGGAGCATTTAACTCATTAGACTTCAATAAACTGTTTTTTTCTTTTTTTTTTCTTCAAACTAACAGTTTGTTTTTTTATGACACAAATAGATTGTCTAATAGAAAATGAAAGCAATTTTAGCACAGCATTACATACTCAACAAATAGGGCAAAAAATTGGTAACAAAGAAAGATTTACACAAAATGAATCTGGGTAAGAGCCTTCTGCATCATGTTCATTGGGTTTGATCTTCCACTGAAAAACAATCCAATTTAAAAAAAAACATAATCACTGCCAGCTTAGAAAAAAGGCAAAGAATTCTGAACAGCTGTCCAATGCACCTTGTACTTATCAGTCAAGACACATCTGATTTGAATTTTGTGGATTCAAATCACTTCCTGGGGCAGAAAACCCATTTTGATTTAATGGTGTTGCCAATCACAAAGACAAATGAAAAAGTGTCTCTTCCAGTTTCAGACCTATGCAGCTGTCACTTTCACCTGTGCGCCCCTGGCATATTTATTTATTTATTTATTTATTTATTTATTTATTTATTTATGTTGTTTATTTCGGGCATGTCAATTCATAAACATCACATTTCATCATTGTTCAAATAATACAATACACATGGCCGAAAGGGAAAAGCGGGAGAAGCCAAAGCTTATCAAGTCCCGCCCCCATTACCCACAGGATAAAATCTTCATCCTGATCTTTTCTTGTCATTTGCATTTTACATTTTCTTTTCTCTTTTTTTTTTTTTTTTTTCAACTTCTTTTGTTATGACCTTTGACAAAACATATTACAGCAGTAGCATACAGAGCTGAATTCAAGCTCTAGACAGTACATACAGATTACATGTGTGTCTACTGTTGTGTGCCGATTTACAGGGCTAGTTGAATTCTTCACAGCTCAGAAGAACTTCTGATAACTCACAGTAGTGTCACAGTGTTCGTACCCAAGTTATCTCACATTGTTGATACACATTATAACAACATCCTGCTATGTACAACTGGCATTGGCCTTGGACCATACAATTTTCTCAGGTTCAACTTATTGTTTGGGTACAAATGTACCCAAACAATAAGTTGGTCTTAAAGACAGGTGTGGTCCAGCACACTGATGGCAGATTGCTATCTTGAGGTAGCAGAAAGCGCCACAGACTAACAAAAAGCTGGTCCAAAGTCAGTCGCACAGTCTGTTTCCTGCTATTTAAAGGGTGCATTATTTAGATAGTAAGATGCACCTACACAGGCTGGTTCACAGCGCCAACACACTCTGATTTTATGATTAGAGAGCCGGCTTTAGTTTTTTTAAACACTAAAAACAGAAATGTCTCCTCAGTTGAAAATCTGTGTATTTTCTCATATGAAAATACAAACAGAGCTGTTGATGGGACAGATGAATGTGAAACAGCGACTGCAGAGATTCCAGCTGCTGAGGACCACAAACGTGTCACTCAGTGACTAGTGCCACTGTTTAATAGCAATGCTCCAGGTCCTGGTGCACTTGGCTCTTAAAGGGAATGGGAGATGACACTCAGATTGGTTTAATTTATCTTGACTAATTCAGATCGATTCACCACAACTTTGTGCTGCGTGCCTTACTGTGCTCCTAGATTATCCACTATTTAACTTTCAAAAGGGACATGCCCTAGACGCACTAGTGCCTTGCACATTAGACCAAGCGCCAAAACTCAATTACAGTCTGTATTCATTAATTGATATACATTAATGCATTTGGTGGAGACAGAGCTAGCTGGCTGGACAAAATAATCAGCAAATTAGTTAAACCCCATTAAATGAGAAATAACACATTGTACACTGACATAAATTCATTTTCCCAGTTAGTGTCATTATCAAGTGTTTCACAATAGTCTGGATGGACAAATCAATAAGAGAATAAAGACAAAGTTAGATCTGTCACAACTGTACTAAATTTAGACTCTAAACTCAGTTAGAGAAGTTACTCAAGGCTGAAATATGAGACTGAACACCATATATACTATATGTATGAAAAGTCTACCTACAAGCAACAACACATTTTGAGCAGAAAATGTTTTGTTCTGTTGATAAATATATGAGCTTTCTGGAAATGTATCATATTTGCCCTTTTTCTTTCCCACTGAGTTTTGCTTCAGGTCAAACAGTGACTGAAAAATGAAGCTCTGCTGAACTAACACTGGAAAGTTCCATATTCTTCTGAATTATTATCTCAGATTTGTATATTACTTTCTGTTCATCGCAGGAGTGAAAAACCAAATTAAACTGAGCTGAGCAGCAGCTAACACGTCGTTTTTACTCAGCCAACTTATTAATCCACTGCTCCTGGCTATGATTGCACACACCTTTTTCATTTGGTTGAGCGATCAACCTCCCAGACCTCTGCGACACACACTTCATCTGTTACAGGAACACACTAGGAGTCCAGAGCTGCAGCTCAAAACTCAGTACTAAAGGTTGAAAGTGGCTACTGTACATAAAATTCAAGAACAAGTCCAGAATACAAATTAATCAAGTCACAAATCATATCATGATGTCCCAAATTATTATTTTTTTAAAGCCAGGAACCCATGGCAGGGAAGTCCCATGCCAACTATCACATTGACCCTTAGGAGTCTGGGGTATAATTGGATGTTTTTGACAACTTTTGATTTTACCATCATATTTTACCTTAAAAACTATTTACCTTGCCTTGTTTGGTGTCATTATTTTTAGCACAACCTCACATGTGTGATTGAACAGTTATTCTTTTTTATTTTGACATACTGTATTAACACATTGAACCTAAAATCACAAAAAAGCGTATAAATCTGAGTAGGAAGAAGTTGGATTTTTTCACTGTGAAAACCACAAATATTTCTAACGATCTAATTGTATTGCTTAGAATATAAATACAAATTGTTGTTTGCAAAAACTGTGCATAAGTTTTTGAAATTTACAAAGTTGTATGGAACTATTTACATTTAAACGCAGGCAATGCCTAAGGCTCAGGGCTCCTCAGCTCTCCTGCCTGCTCCACATTCAGCAGTCTCCTCATTGTTTTGACTCACAAAACAAAAAAAAGACTCCACTATACACTAAACACACTACACTAAACACTACAGAACACATATGCTATACACTCCAAACAGGCTAAATGTCACAAATCTCTCAACTCTCAAAACTTGTGATCTCTATCGCTCTCTGCCACCATCATTGCCACTGTCAATCTTCGCCGCCGTTCCTCCTGCAACTTGGTTGGTGTGGTGCCTTTTTCCACCAACAGGTGTTTTTTTCCTTGCAAACACTTTCTACTTGCAGACACTTTCATGGGAAAAGCCCGTTTTTAGCGTCTCTTCCTGCACCAAACATGCAGCTAATGTTAGCGAAAAAAAAATGGCAGACATTATTTATTGTATCTCCAGTTTTATTTGGCTTAGCAACACAATTTAAAAAACTGGTATTTAGTTTGAAGGCCGCACAAACACCATACGTCGGAACCGAGACTCTGAGGCTCCGTCTCACTGCTACGTCATCTTAAATGAGTCACGTGATTTGATCACGCCGGCTTGATCGTCGATCAAGTTATCAAGCCCCAAGTTGTGACAGGTCAAGACAAACAAGTCCCAAGGCTCGACAGTAGATGTTAAGGGCAGGTCTAAGTGAAAACCACCATGTGTCAAGACCTAGAGCTCAAATCAACAACTGGAATTTAGGACAAAAAAGTCGTATGAGAATAGAATAAGAATGAAAATTCCCACTGATGGGTGATATACTTAAAGTTGAGAGGTTCTCTGTATTGGCCCGAAGTCTGTGTTGCGACAGCAAACAGTAAGGTGACCAGCTGATAACAAACAATATTGTGTTACATCAAAACAGTACACTAAAATATGTTTCTGAAAACATTTTAGGTGAGAAATCGACAATGAACTGCCTTGTTTTTCAGTTTCTCAACAGCTTGCATCTGCAAAAGAGTAGGCGGCTCTAGGTGCAGACAGAAGGAGAGAAGTTTACCATTGTTCATTTGCACATACTACCATAATTGCAGTGATACAATACTACTACTACTACTACTACTACTACTACCACTAATAATAATAATAATAATAATAATAATAATAATAATGATAATAATAATACATTTCATTTGAAATGCACTTTACAAGCAACAGCAAAAGAGTAAACATTAGCAGAGGTTTAGGGTTAACTGGCAAAGTTCTGGTTTCATAAGAACTTGGTGATGATTGGTTCTAATCACGACTTAACAATTAATTGAATACCAAGGTATTTTTCCTTCATACACAATTAATACATAGATTAGTTTGTGGGTGGATGGAGATGAAAATTTATATCTCCTTGGTGTTAAAAGCCTGCTGTGTCCCTAATGGCTTGTCTTACCCTTTATTATTAAGCTCTGCTTATTAATGAAAATGTTTCTCTGCTTTGAGCTTTTAGCTCTAATGTGCTTCTTGATTAAATTTAGCTCCTCTTGCTTCCATTGTTTGTTGTTTTCCTGCAGCATTATGTTGTTGAAAACCTTGAATGTTGAAGACTCTTAATCAAGCAGAAGTTGAAATAAGATTGTTTTTTGTTTCAATGAATGCATTTCTCTCTGACACATAAAGCAGACATTCATGTGACCCCTCCTTTTCTGTCCATCCTTGCTCTGCTTCAGGAGACAGAAACTACAGAACAAAATGTCCGAATCCAGAAATGAAGCAGGTGGAATTCTGGGTTAAAGATGATTAAAGAGGATAAGATAGGGTTAACTTAGTAACCTTGATCTTCGTAACATTACATTTATTTCGAAATAGATTGGCTACCGTTATGCACTTTTTGCTGGACTGTCAAACAGGTCTTAAATAAACTCCAGCTTATTCAGAATGCTGCAGCTAGAATATTGAAAAAAAAACAATAGGTTTGAGCACATCACTCCTATCTTAACTTCTCTTCACTGGCTCCCAGTTAAACAAAGAATTGATTTTAAAATCCTTCTAATTGTTTTTAAATCTATGAATGGTCTAGCTTCCCCCTACATTGCTGACATGCTCAATGAATACACACCAGACCGATCCCTTAGGTCATCAAATAAAGGTCTCCTTAATATACCTAGGTTAATTTCTAAATCAGCTTATTCAGTCATTCATGGTCCCACTCTATGGAACTCACTATCACATGAATTAAGGTGTCATCTTTTAAAGCAATCTCAAAACATACCTTTTTTCACAAGCTTTTAGCTAGTTTTAAAGAGTGTATTTACTGTTTGCTATGTTCGTACATGTTTTTATGATCTTGAATGATCTTTCCAATTTTTATGTTTTTATCTTGAAGCACATTGAGTCTATGCATGCTGTATGAAATGTGCTATATCAATAAAGTTGACTTGACTTGACTAGAAACAGAAGTTTGGCTCTTACGCCTTTATCTTGAGAAAATAAAGTTTCAAATGTTATCTGAAATTTAATAAAAGTTATTTTGTGACTCCCAGACAGTATGATCATCACATCAGAAAATGCTCAAAAGAAATCTGAAGATGAGAACGTCCGTATGTTAAAATAAAATGTTGAAATACGATATTAATTTTTTAACTTCATGATTCTATTTGGGATGTTTACCCTCTTGTTCATTTCATGCCAAAGGATATAATCTGACAGAGATGTAAGAAAGTCATCCCTTACTTCCTGCAGTGGAACATAATGGATCACAATGATTGATTCTGTTGGTGGACTAATAGGCCGGAAGAAGGTTCTACACTGCTGACCCCAATCACTCTTCAGTCTCTTCATCAATACCCTGATATCAGCACAAAGATTAGGAATTATTTTCAGCAGTAGTCAGTTGGGTGTGATCATCACACACACACACACACACACACACACACACATACACACACACACACACACACACACACACACACAACCTGGCAGAGAGAGGAAGAAAAATTACAGGAGGAAAAAATGCTACCACTGTGGGGTCCTTTAGCAAGGCTTATTGAAGGTGACCAATCATATTCTTGTAATGACATATGTTTGTGTCTGCAGAAAAAGACACATGGGAGAAGTTACGCTTTTGTAATGTTGTGAAAGGGGTCTTTTTTAACTTAAACCTAACCAAGGATTTTATTCACCTAACTCTAACCAAACTGCCACAGAAAACAAAAAACAAAAACAAAGAAACTGAACTACTACTCATTCAGCCACAATGGCTTGAAGCAGAGGTGGATTTAAACTTTTTGATACGTTTTGATATGATGTTCTAAGGAAAAACATCTACATGGTGATGTCAGATAAAACAATGCGATAAATGTGCAACAAGAAATCATGTTTGTTTCAAGTTTGTTTATTATGATAAAACCCCTTGGGATGTACCATCTCTTTTTCCAGGGGGTCCCAACATGTATCACAATAACTACATAACAGAGGCTTGAGAAAAAATAAATAAATAAAGAGAAATAGAAATAGAAATAATAAAAAAATAATAAATACAATTATCAATATGACAAGGTACATCCTACAAGCAAAAACAAAACAAAAACAGAAATACAAAACAAAAGACAAACCACATACATTAAATTAATCAAAACAGTACAACCACTAGGTGGCCAAGATGGCCAATAATAAATAAACTGTAGAGTGTTAGTGGATCACCAAATAAAATCAGGTATAAACATTAGATATATACAATAGGTATAGGCAGTGACAGCTCATTGATAACAAGAGCAGTCCATCTTAAAGTGAGAAGACAGGGCATGCCTAAACATACCAAGTTCTGAAATAGATCTAATATTAACAGGTAAATTATTCCAATCTGCTAGGGCTTTTAACTTAAAAGCTCTTTTGCCAATTGCTTAGCACGAGGGACACAGAAATAGAGCTGAGCAGAGTGCCAAACTTGGTAATTTGAGGTAAAAGGTACAAGATACTATCGTAAATAAGGAGGATAATTGAAATAAGTACATTTAAATATAAAGTGAAGCCAGTGAATGAGTCTTCTTCCATTTATAAATGCCCATTTAAGTGTATCATACGTTGTACGGTGATGAGTGAGAAAAGGACACCCAAAGACAAAACTGCAGAATCTATCATATGCTGTGTTAAGTGGAACAAGGTATGATTATGAATAGTCAAGAATCTGAAGTGTAAGTTGAGAGGCAAGTTTCTTATGAACACTGCATGTAAAGCAATTTCGAGATTGATGCAAAACATTGATTCTAAAGTTGACTTTACTTAACACATGATCAATGTGTGATTTGAACAAGAGTTCAGAATGAAGCCATACTCGAAGATATTTAATCTTATTGACGTTATGCAAAGGAGTGCAGTCATGACAGGTTATTACACAGGAACCGGTTTTGGATTTGAATTTCTGTCTGGTCCCAAAGATCATGATATTGGACTTTGTTTTGTTGAGCAATAGTTTATTATGTGAAAGCCGATCTTGTAGGATGTTGAAATCAGACTGAAGAGAAACTTAAATTTGTTGTAGATCAGGTTTGGATGTATATATGACAGTGTCATCGGCGTAAAGTTGAGCACAACAATTATTGAAGATTGATGGTAAAATATTAACATAAGTAGAAAAGGGAAGTGGTCCCAATGTTGAGCCCTGGGGTACACCTCTTTGTTGGATCAACAAATCAGATTTATTCCCATGTAGGATGGCACATTGTTCCTTTTATGCAAGTATGAAATGAACCACAGAACTGCATTTTCAGAAAGGCAGATAGAATGGAGCTTATCTAAAAGCAGATAACGATCAACAAAATCAAAAGCTTTAGTTAAATCAATAAAGATGGCACCTGTGGGATCACCATTATCAGCAGCACAGAACACATCATTGGTAGATTTAAGTAGGGCAGCAGTTGTGGAGTGGCTAGACCTGAGGCCAGATTAAAATGGTGATAGGATATTGTTGATAATGAGATAATGTGAAAGTTGATTATAAATTAGTTTTTGGAAGACTTTAGCAATAGAACATGTAATAGATATAGGTCTATAATTGTTTGGATCAAGTACATTACTTCCTTTATGGAGTGGAGTGATGCGTGCAAATTTCCAGGTAGCTGGTAACTCACATGTAGACAAAGAAAGGTTGAATAAATCAGCAAGTGGATACATAAGAATATGAGAAGCTAGTTTAATAAACCTGTTTTCTATTCCATGAAGTCCAGCACCACTCTTGACATTTAATTCATTAAGGGCATTATGAATTTCAGTTGGTAAAATTTTCCTTAAAGAAAAGGAACTGCAGCGAGGTGAAATAATATTAGAGGCCAGTAGTAAAGTGAGAGTCAGGTTATAATGTAGAACAGACGGAGGAGAAATTCTGATTGAATACATAGGCAATAGCTAAAGACTCATGTAGTATTGTATTGGCAACTCTTATTTGATTAATACTTAATGTTTATCTGCTGTATTAGTAATTGTTTTGATTTTGTTCCAGAATTGCTTAGGGTTCTTAGTGAGACATTCTTTATAGTAGTTAGATTTTGCATTATGGGTTTTTGTCTTGCTCATATTTCTCAGCTGCCTGTTTACTTTCCATCAGCATTATCCCTTGTCTGACGGAATGTTGCCCATGCTTTGTCCCTCTGCCTAACCAGACTAATAAGTTTGGGGCTGATCCACGGTAGTTGTTGAACCATGACCTTAGCAGTTTTCCGAAGAGCATGTTTGTCCACAACAGTATACAGTATACAGAAAATTCCAGGCATCTTGTACATCAGGTATCAATTGGTATCTGGCCAAGTTGATAGCAATCAAATCATTAATAAATAAATCTAAATGTAATTTCCTGTATTGTCTGATCTTGATTAGTCTTGGTGGCAACTTAGGTAGTTTGAAGGGGTGAGAAGGGGTGAGATAGAACATGAAAAAGACACGGTGGAGAAAGATAAGATGAGATGTGAAGAGACAAGAAGAGCTATGCATGCTAAAATAAGATGCAATGATATATGACACATTTGAATTAGTTTGGACAAGGTGAGATAAGTAGAGATAAAGGTAAAGTAGCTAAAAGGTGTTTTATAGAATTAAAATTGCCCTCATATACAATAAGATGCATGATATGATGATGATCCATTCAATAAATAACATTTAAATTTCAATAAAATTTTGATGTGATCTTCCAACCCAGACTGCAGGCCAGAGGGGAGCAGAGTGCAAAGTGTAAAATGCGGGACAGTGTTTACTTCTAAATGGTGTGAATGAATGGACAGTTACAACAAAAACCGTCCTCTGGATAATGGTTAAGCTTCAAAGATAAATCTACTTAGTCTTAATACTACACAGCGCTGATTCCTATAGCATTGTTCAAGTGACCACACCCCCTACATAACACACACACATTGAGCCAGAGAGACAGGCAGAAACAGAGAAGTGGTGCCAGTGTTGCCAATAGCAGGCCAAAGGTTTGACAATGCATGCTAACATGCTAAACCAAAGTGTCAACCATGCTAAACCTACTACAAATCAGCATATTAATATTGTAATTTTGAGCATGTTGGCATTTAGCTCCAAGCACCATTATTCCTACAGACACACAGAGCAGTTAACATGACTGGCATTGTTATTTTGTACAGTTTCTTGACAACTGTTGTTAAGGTAAACATGAAATGTGTAGTGGACACTGGATATCAATCATTTCTGACCCTCCAGTTAATCAATTGAGACTTTATCAGCCTGGTCTGACATTTACCCATCATGCTCTGTGCTACACGAGATGCGGACAGAGATGTTGTTGGTTTCCTACAGCGTATGACTGTTTTAAATATAATGGAAATAATATAGCGACGCAGCTTAAACAAACACAATGACATATTCACCTCAGTTACACTTCCTCAAACACTCCATACATTTTCATTCAGTCAGAGGCTGAAACATCTTGGTGGCATTAGAAAGAAATACAAGTTGCAAACTAATTTCTCACCATCAGCTTTGTTTCTGACTTTCTGATCATTTTCAGCTTACTAAGGTACCGTTCTCTTGAAAGCTTTTCTTCTTAGATGGCATCACTGAATTTCAGTCCACATTGATTTAGACAACAAAGGGCACAAAACTTATTCACCTCTTGATGTGAAGTGATCCCACCTTGATGCTTCATGCATGGGTCCAATTTGTCTCCAAATTTAACCTGCAAATATGCTGCCAATATGTAGATTGACAAGCAGCTACGTACAGCAGTATGATTTTAGTATTGTATTCAAGGTCAATATTGTTTTTCGCTAATGACAAAACAACAAATTATCCGTGCATTTATATGGAACTAAGCTTTAGGAGCGGTCCATCTTAACTCTCGTCCAAGTTACGTTGCATTCTGAGATCGATACTTCTCGGCTGCCAGGACTGCGGCCAGTGGAGGAAACATCTGCTAACGTGAGTTGTTCAAAAACCTTCTTTTTAGCAAACTCTGTATACACAAACAATGTTCTCAATGCTCGAGTTCATGTGTAGAGACCCTGGTGATACTACGAGCAAAGTTTCATGTTGTGTCGAGCCTACTTAGTGTTTGAAAAAAATCGATTTTGATGCCAACATAGAATTTGCCCTGCACACTCCCATTGAAAATTAGTTTGACCCAAAAACGAAAATACGGTAAATCTTAAAAGTGCCTATTTGCTCATAATTATGCTTTTACATGACGGTTTGACTCATATACATTCACAAAGAAAGCCTAGGTTGCATTTTGGCAAGAGTTTCACTTTCAGGAGCAGTTTGGGGTCCAGTATCTTGCCTCCAGCACTTTGACATGCAGACCATGGGAATGGAACCAATGACTTTCCAATAACAAGATTCTGGCTTTACCCCTGAGCCACAGCCGCCCATATCAGCCTCTACTTGACTCACACACCAAAGACCTGTGGAAATACAACAGTATCCTTGCAGACCTGATTAGACTGAATATAATTTAAAGCTGTCCTGACTCGAGTTTAGGGTCAGGGATTGGTTACAAAAGATTGAGTGGACCTGTGAAGACCTCAAATGTGAGACAATGAGAGGTTAATGACAATGGAGGGGGGAAGTCCCTTCTGGTGGACCACTATGAGACCATATTTCAGAAAAAATATGTACAGCAGATGTCAGGAGACAAATGATTTGTTCACAACTTAACCCTTATGTTGTGTTCCGGTCAAATCTGACCAATTTAAAAGTTTTATCTCTGAAAAATGTACTTAATTTGATCAGACTGACCTAAGAGTCCATGACTTTGTCCACAAAGAGGATTTCAACACACAAAATAAATAGTATTTATTTGCATACAATTGTGTGTATTTTATTCAACTTTTGTACACTCTTTGTGTTCCCGGTCAAAAATGACTAGTCATTAGAAATGAATGGGGGAGACTACAATTATTGTAAAAAACTGATCTCAGGTACATCCTCATTTGTTATAGTATATTTTGCATATTTTGTTTTGTTGTATATATTATTATTGTTTACTGTTTATAGCACACTGTGCACTGTATATATACACTATGTATATATTGGATTCTATTTATGTTATGTATGAAATGTTTTATTTGCGGACCCACTACTGCTGCTGTAACAAAATAATTTCCCAGTCTGGGATCATTAAAGTAATTCTATCTATCTATATTCTATCTATCTATTTGTGATGAAAAGGATGGCCATGCTGAGGCTGCTGTCACATTCAGGTCAAAGAATGGGAACTTACCCTGTTCTTCATCCCCACCTGAGACCCACCTAACCCTTTGACCGGGAACACGACTAGTGTTACTTTATGTGACTGTATAAAAAAATTAAATGGTTTCAAAACAAATGTCCTTGGTAACTTTGACCCTAAGTAGTCTGTGATAAACAATATACTATGTTTCATCTGATTATTTTTTATAGTCAAAATAATCCAGAAATGATGCTTTTTAGAACTCGAATTCAAGATGAATATGCTCAGATCAGTGAGGTATACAGGCCATAAATAACAAATAGAAGTTCAAAACTTGTAATGTTCACAAGAACTGAAGTTGATAAAAAAGATCTAACACAACAAGTAGTGATAATATATGTATTATTACAGTTTTTATGATGAGTTTAAATGGAACGGTCATTTTTGACCGGGAACACAAAATTGTTTAACATGAAACGAACACAACATGAGGGTTAAACAATGTGTTTTTAACATTAGAAAACTAAAGAAAAAATGAATAAACTAAAAGACTGTAAAATATGTCATTAGAAAGACTACCTCTCATATAACTGTAGATGTCAATATGACCAGAAGTTGTGAATTGACCTTTTTATATACCTTTTCTGTACCATGTTGAGCGCCATGTTGGTGCTGGTGACAGATATTGAGCGAGATGATGTACACTGACCAGTTTTACACAAAAGAAAAATATATCCCCTTGTGTCTACTGCCACTTAGCATGCTAACAGCATAGAAAGTACACATAGTTATTCACATGACTAACTTGTACCACTGAATCCAATCACATAACTATGTGTAAACCACGTTATTTCCTGAAGCAGTTTATACAGAGGAGGGTTAAAAAAAAGAGTGAACAGTGCAACACAACAAGCTTCCTTCATTCCTCCAGCTCTCGATTCCCTAGATGGTCAGCACTGGAGGCGTCATATCAGTCAATGGTATGAATTGCATGTCAGTTCAACAAAATGGACCTTCTGTACTCAGCACCGTTGCAATAATTTGATTGGAATCGATTGATTCTGGCTGCCAAAGTTCACCCTTTTTGATACCTGTTTTAATCCAACACATTTTCACTCTTAGTGGCGTAAATCATGCATGTAATCTCTCTATAAAAGCAAGGAATCTCTGTCTGTCTGTCTGTCTGTCTGTGTGTGTGTTCCTCAAATATCTCTGCGGATCAAGATCAGACTGACCTGAGACTTACAACATGGCTGCTGCGTGGTTCAAGGTTGTGCGACTTCACATTTGTTTGGACTGCAATGATACCGTTAATAAATTATTTCATAAATGCTTTACAAATTTGCGAGCATTGTCTACTGGAGCCACCACAGTCACGTGTGCACCAGAGCCAATCACTGCAGAGCCACCCGCCACCCCCCACCTTAAGAAACAAGCAGATTTATACCTGCAGCGGCACGAGCTGGACCGGGATTTGCTTTGTGTCTGGTGCAGGAAGAAACGGTAAAATCTGGCTTTTGTCACGAAAGTGTCCAAGCAGCAAGTTTGGTTGTTGAGGAACAGGAAGTTGTGGGAGGGACAGAAGCAGATGAATGACAGGCAACGACGGTCGGTGTATAGACAGCGATATTGAGAGTTGAGAGATTTGTGACATTTGGCGTGTTTGGAGTGTATAGTTAGTGTGTTATGTAGTTTTTGGTGTAGTGTGTTTAGTGTGTAGTGGAGTCTGTTTTTTGTTTAATGAGTCAAAACAATGAGGAGACTGTTGAATGAGCATTGCCTGCGTTTAAATGTAAATAGTTACATATAACTTTGTAAATTTTTTTAAATGTATGCACATATTTAGCAAACAACAATTTATATTTGCATTATAAGTAATAAAAAATGGTTTGTTAAACATATTTGTGGTTTTCACAGTAAAAAAATCTAACTTTCTACTCGGATTTTATGTTGTTTTTTTGTGATTTTAGGTCCATTGTGTTAATACAGTATGTCAAAATAAAAAAAACAACTGTACAGTCACACATGTGAGGTTGTGCTGAAAATAATGACACCAAGTAAATAATTTTTAAGGTGAAATATAATGGCAAAATCAAAAATAGTCAAAAACGGCCAATTATACCCT
Source organism: Sparus aurata (assembly GCF_900880675.1). Taxonomy (NCBI): domain Eukaryota; kingdom Metazoa; phylum Chordata; class Actinopteri; order Spariformes; family Sparidae; genus Sparus; species Sparus aurata. The sequence continues at coordinate 1,533,898 of NC_044198.1, forward strand.
GTAATATCGGATTTCACAACAAACCTAAATATCCCTGACGTCCCACCTTCAAACACAGCCTCATTTGGCCATCCATGAAAAAGCTACTTAACCTCCCACTTTTCTATAGGAATACATTTTTCTTACGGGCACTGCACTAGTATGTAAGTGATGTCCCTCATGTACGTAAACTTGCTTACATAAGATAACTTTAACTACCATAACATAACACACTCTTGACTATTGGTTACAAACAACCTCCACTCTCCAGAAAGATAGTTCAGTGTATGACCAGTCCAACCACCCCCACCAAACCTGACCTGAACTTCTAATTCTTAATTCCACCGGCCACAGACCAGTCACCTATGTTTGATGCAATGAGAGTAAGAAACGGCTGAGGGCCTTTTAGCAAGGAGTCCTCATCTGCCATGGTAGTCCAACAGCCTAAGGGTTTTACAGAAATTCCAACCAAAGACTACCCACTGGTTACCTCTCTGTCAGGTAAAGTAGAGCAAGTCATATGTGCAAATATCATGCACACTGTTGGCTCTCCAGTTTTAAATAGACAGAACCCCTGAACACACCTGTGACAGTATTCAGGACCTGTTTCTGTTAAAAAATATTCTGTGTGGCGCTCAGGAAATTTTCTGAATCAATGTGTGAGAAGGTTCCATGAATGAGTCAGGAAGGGTGTGTGTGCACTGTTATCTCCACACAGATAAATGCTCTGCCTGAGTAAAATATTCAGTAGAGGATTTTACAGCTGAGCTGCTGAAGAATTGGAAGCTACACCCATACACACTGATTGAGAACTGCTCAGCTGGTCCAGCAGCCACAATGTGTGTGTATGCCGGTGTGTGTGTGTGTGTGTGTGTGTGTGTGCTCTCCTACCACCAATTAGCTTAATTAAAGTGTTTGGACATAATTTATTGACAGCAGGAGGCACAGAGAGAGAGAGAGAGAGAGAGAGAGAGAGAGAGAGAGAGAGAGAGAGAGTCAGCTCCCAGATCAGTTTGTTCTCTGATCAAAATCATAAAGCCAAACAACGAATATTAAGTGCCTTATTAAGTATTAAACAATGCTTTGGGATATTTAAAGTGTACTGAACCAATGATTTATTAAAACATTCAAACAGAACAACTGGTCCTTTAGTGGAAAAGGTTATATGAGCACAATATCTGACATGTGTGACATTCATACAATACTAGATACACATTTATAACTATATCTGTCTTAGTTAATTAGATGATATCAAAGTCAAATCCAGCATCATCACGTACTGCCATATGTATGTATGCATAATATTGCATCAATAATATACATTCGCTTACTGGACATGTATGTAATGTATTCCCTTTTGTGTGTGTGTGTGTGTGTGTGGTGGGGGTGCTTTGTTTTTCCTTTGAGAGAAATAAAGTATTATATTTGTCTGAACCTAAGCCATTTTACAAAAAGCTGAAAATAAAAGAGCAGCAAAACCCAGAAGGATTCATTCCAATCTGCTCAAACTAGCAGCCTAACATATGATCAAAGCAGGTGTAATATGATATCAAATTCAGCAAATACAGTTCAATACAATCTGGAAGCCTGCTGAAGCCTATCATACTAAACCTGCTCTGTGTCGGTGAATCCTTTGATACGGGCAGAAGGTAAAATATCAGCTAAATTCACTCTCTGCTCAAAGCAGCAGTCTAGCACACGATAAGGCTCACAGATATCAGTAGAAACCTGGACCAAACCCAGGATAGTCACAAAACATGCGGTCCAACAGCCTAAACCTAGATAGTTCCAATTAAATGAACCATTAAGGACTGCAGTTAAGGTGGAAGGTGCAAATTATTCAGATTGTCTCAAATAAGCTCCTTAGCACATGATCAGACTGCTGAGGCCCAGTTAAATCCATTTGAAACTCAGCAAAACCAATGATCAGACAGGCAGACATCATCTGAAACCCAGCAAAGCCCCATGACACACAAAAACCCAATCGAATCCTGTAAAATCCTGTCAAACCAGCAGCCTCCAGCTGATTGGTCCCATTGAATTGATTATTGGGGTGTATTAAAGATAAGGCAGGAGCAAAATCTAGTCCAATTTACTAAAAACCCGCTCAAAGGAGCAGCCTGACACATGATCAGAGACCAATGAAACCAATTTAAACCCAGAAGAACCCCTGCAGCCTATAACCACACACATTAGAGCCAGGTTAACGCAGTTTAGCACCGTCCAAGTCCTCCCGGGTTAGAGTCGGGATTTAAACAGCAGCCAACAAGAAGACGCAACAAATTTGTCAATTCTCGGTTAGTCTGTGGCAACGAGAACCAACTGGAACCACGTACACTCTCTCTCTATGTCTCTCTGTCTCTCTCTCTCACACACACACACACACACAGAGACAGACAGACACACACACAAACACACACACACACACACACACACACACACACACACACACACACACAGGGGCAGAACACGCACACTGCGGGGTGGACGCAGAAAGCACACGTTCTCCCACTCACCGTGCGCTGTTAGGTGAGCAGCCAGCAGCCAGCAGAGCAGCAGCAGGTGGAGTCCTTCTGTCCCCCTCCTCCTCAGCACCAGCAGCTCCCAAATATCACCAATACATCCTACCAGAACCGGCTCCATGCTGGCCTCGTCCAGTCCCGATGAGCCCGAGAAACCACAGCAGAAAAACACAATCCTGCTGTCGGATTTTTTCACAAATCCTCCACACAATCCAACTGTCAATGAAAAATCTAAATAAGAAAAAGCACAGCCACGAGGTGACGAGTCAGGAGGATGATGCCGAGGAGGAGGGAGAGGGCTGAAACAACCTCTCCTCTCCTCAAAAATAACCCTCCCCTTCACGATCTGATCCGACTTGGATTCCGAGAAGCAAAAAAGAAAACAGAAATCCCAACGCACAGCAGGCACACGCGTTTATTTTCCTTCTGTACGGGATGAGAAATAAGTTCCACTAACTATGATGGCAGAGTCTCCATCACTCCTGTCCGGTGCGGTGCGGCTCATTCCCATTCACACAGATGGAAGAGGGTTACCATCCACGCTGCCTTCCCGGAGGTCTGCTTCGTCTGCCGCGGAGTACTAATGGAGAGGGCCGCTAGAGGAGGAGGAGGGTGGAGGGAGAGGGTCGAGTTCTCTCTTTCTCTCTCTCTCTCTTCTCTCTTCTCTGTAGATCTATACAGCTGGAGGGAGAGAGAGAGAGTGTGAGCGGGAGAGAGAGAGAGAGAGAGAGCCATTGATCTAAAGAGGCTGGGGGTAAAGCCCGGAGCTGGAGTCAAAGGGAGGAGTGGGCTCTATTAGAAGCTGGAGCCCGTCAGAGGATGCAGAGCAGTGGGAAGAATTAGCTGAACTCTCCCGCCCTCTCTGGTCACACTGGGAACTTTAACATTTCAATTAACAGCTGAATACATTTGTCTTTTTATCAGTTTGCTCTCTTATAATGATATGTGATGTATTTGTGTTGGTTAATTTGATTTGTATTGTAAGTCCGCCAAGAAAGGAAAACGAAAAAATACAATACTGCAGACAGAAAAAACAATATGTCATATCTTGTTCTTAACTTAACTGCTCTTCTTTACACTTTCATAGTTTTAATTTAGTGACTCAGAATAGTGACATAAGTGAAAAAAAATTAGTCAGTAGGCCTATATGTTGTGCTCTTAATGCTGCTAGAACAACATAATTTTCCAGCCTAATAAACATTAAAAAAAACACAACCCTAGATTTCTCTTTGACACTGTGGTTGAACTTACTCAAAAACCCCAGTCTGTGAGCTGTGCTCCCTTTATTGTAAATGATTTCTTAGATTTGTTTTGCACTAAAATTAATGAGATTAGAATCAACATAATCTCTTCAATTTTGGCTTCCTTTGCAAAGTTAATTGGAAAACATCCTTCTGTTGATTCTCAATTACTCTCGGCTCATAACACTTTTTAAAATATCTCTCTTGAGATATTGTCTCAACTTGTTTCAACCTCAAAACTAACTACCTGCATCCTGGACCCCCTTCTGGCAAAACTGTTTAAGGATCTGTGACCAGCACTGGGACCTACAACATTAAATATTGTTAATTAATCAATCATGACCGGTGTTGTCTGCTGTGGTTTAGCCTGTACTTAAGAAACCACACCTTGACCCATGATAACTAAATAATTATAGACCAGTATCCAACCTTCCCTTTCTCTCTAAAGTCCTGGAAAGGCTTGTGTCCCAGCAACTTTAACTGCATGAAAAGTGCAACTTTATCAGCATGAAAAGTGGGATTTTCGTCCCCGTAAACGCCCGAAAATCTCCCTAATTTTAGGCAGTTAACGACAATTTACAGCCTGCGAATGTCGCGTTCGTCTGTGCCACATACTGACCGAAACGAACCATGACGTATGTGGAGCTCCCGGAGGTGCGAACGGCTCCAATTTGCATATGAATAGCAGCGAAACCACGCCTGGCCAGAGAATGAGTGGGCTGGTTTGAATATCCTCACTCAGTATTGGATGAAACCACTACTTATGAACAAGCAAAATCACTTGTGATTGGTCACCCTGGGTCATTATAAATGTAAACCTCAGTAAGATATATATATATATATATATATATATATATATATATATATATATATATATATATATATATATATATATATAGTATATATATAGTATATATATACAGTGTTGGGGAAGATTACTTTGGAAATGTAGTTGGTTACAATTACAAGTTACCCATATAGTATATATATATATAGTATATATAGTATATATATATACATATATATATATATATATATATATATATATTTATATATATATATATATATATATGTATATATATATATATATATATATATATATACTATATATACTATATATATATAGTATATATATAGTATATATATACAGTGTTGGGGAAGATTACTTTGGAAATGTAGTTGGTTACAATTACAAGTTACCCTGTTGAAAATGTAATAGTAGTGTAACTATTTCAATTACTTTCTCAAAGTAATGTAACTAATTACATTTAATTACATTATGATTACTTTTCTTAATTTTGAATGAAATCTCTCAACTGCTAACCATTTTCACATTTTAAGACCTATAGTGTGATAAACCTTTCAGTTCAAAGGTTTAACCATATATTATGAGTCTGACCTTAGGCCTGTACTGCGAAGGAGGCTCACTTCCTCACTAAATGGAGCGACAACGGGCTGATTTCAGCCAAGAGGAGCAGGTTGTTTTAATGGAAAGATTATGAGCGATACAAAAAAGCCTGATCACAGCCTGAAGCAACAGTGTTGCTGCAAATATGACAAGAGGAGGCTGATTTTAATTTCTGACAGCTCTACATTGAGCTGACACTGTATATATATATATATGCAGTGTTGGGGAGTAACGAATTACATGTAACGACGTTACGTAATTTAATTACAAAATTTACGTAATTGTAATCCGTTACATTACTGGGAGAAAATATGTAATTAAATTACAGTTGCTTTTGGAAATGTCAATGATTACAACTTAAGTTACATTTGAAAAATCGCCGCAAAAGCTCGGATTTATCAAATAGTTTTTCGCCCCCTGGATTCATGTTTGTTTTTAGTTTTTTTCATATCAACATCCTCCTTCCAAAACTGACGCTTGTGATTGGCTCTCTCTGGTCATGTGCCATTGGACTCAACCGACAAACCGTACGGCGGCAGTCAGACTCAGCAGCAACAGTGTCAGCGGCGCACAAGATGTTCCTGGGCTGAAAATACAAAAAACACTTCATACAGACAGAAGCCAGGCTTCCCTGTATTACAAAGGTGGCTCTCTTTTAACCCGGCTAGATCACCATGGTAACTTATGCCTATCTCATAACCTGGTCCCGACCAGGTTCTGTTCCGAGTTTAATCATAAAATCGGCTAGAAAAGCGCCGCTGTTTCACTATTTAACTCATTTACAGCTGGCGTCACCTTTACTTTGACAGTCCAGTGGAGCTGGATCAGAACATTTGTGCGGAGGGAGAGATCGTGCTGATCCGCTGCTGTTTACTTTCTCTCTGAGCGTCTCAGGAGGTCATTTATTTACTTTTATATACAGTCAGTCACCACTGAAAGAAGTTGTGCGATCGCAGCAGGACAGATAATTTAACTTAATGTGGCCATGAATAAATGAATTGTTTCGCCTGTTATGTGTTGCCCAAACGCAAATCTTGAGTAGTCTATTCTGTTTTCTCACATTTAAAAAGGTCTTTGTACAGAGACAACATGAGATTTGCTTGTAGCTACAGCACCTAAAAAACCCACTGTAACCTATTTTCATACGCACACCAGCCTCGCTTTCAATAAAACACACACTGGCATTTTATTATTGTGATCAGTGAAATATTTGAAAACAATATAAAACACAGTTTAAAACAACAGTTGTTGTTGCTCTAAAGCTTCATATTTAAAAGCAGCTCAATGTAGAGCTGTCAGAAATTAAAATCAGCCTCCTCTTGTCATATTTGCAGCACCACTGTTGCTTCAGGCTGTGATCAGGCTTTTTTGTATCACTCATACTCTCTCCATTAAAACAACCTGCTCCTCTTGGCTGAAATCAGCCCGTTGTTGCTCCATTTAGTGAGGAAGTGAGCCTCCTTCGCAGTACAGGCCTAAGATCAGACTCATAATATATGGTTAAACCTTTGAACTGAAAGGTTTATCACACTATAGGTCTTAAAATGTGAAAATGGTTAGCAGTTAAGAGATTTCATTCAAAATTAAGAAAAGTAATCATAATGTAATCAAATGTAATTAGTTACATTACTTTGAGAAAGTAATTGAAATAGTTACACTACTATTACATTTTCAAGAGGGTAACTTGTAATTGTAACCAACTACATTTCCAAAGTAATCTTCCCAACACTGTATATATATATATATATATACTATATATAATATGTATATATATATATATATATATATATGTATACTATATATAGTATATATATGGGCTGTCAAAGTTAACACGTTAATAACTTGTTAATGCAACATCCTCGGAATTTTTTTAATGCGTGATTAACGCTCGGTATTAAAAAAAAAACAGAAACGCGCATTGTTTGATTTACGGTCGTCAGTGGCACCTGTAGTCCTGATCCAGAGGGTGGCAGAAGAATAAGAAAGGGAGTCAGAAGAAGAAGAAGCAGGGTTGGCGGTTTGGGAAAAACACGGTGGACTGAAAAGCGAAAGTGAAAGGAAATGGAGAAAGGACTTATGAACGGCAAATTCACTTTCAAAACACTGCCAGATGGATCGATTCATAGGACAAAAGTTATCTGCACTTACTGTCGACATGAAATGAGTTACCACTGAAGTACGTCGAGTCTCAAATATCATTTGCAAGCCAAACACATGGCAGATGCAGAGCGCCAACCGCCCCCCCCCGCCAAAAGCAGACATCACCATGTTTTGATCCCATTTAGGGTGAGGGGATATTTTTTGAGCCTTTTATTTTCCTGCATGATTTGAAGTGTTGAATAAACATTTTCATAAAGCAAGCATATTTGCCCTTTCTTATGTTGTTGAAAGTATTAAGAACATGAAAAAAAATACATTAAGGTACGTTTAGAACAGAAAAAAAAATGCGATTAATTTGCGATTAATCGTGAGTTAACTATGGACAAAATGCGATTAAAAAAAATTATCGTTTGACAGCCCTAATATATATATATATATATATATATATATATATATATATATATATATATATATATATATATATATTCATTTATATTTATGATATTATCAAGGACATAAATGAATTTATTGAGGAAAGGAACATTTGCCAGGAAGGTGTTGTTTATTCAAAGAAAGAGCTTTATTAGCACAAACACAATCACACCACAAAAGCATAATCTGCCCACACAACAAACGGGAAGCTCACGAGAAGCCCAAAATCCTACAGCACTGCAAAGTGTCTGTTTTTGCAGACGTCGGTGGTGTGCTGCCCTGTATTTCGGAATCGCCTCTCATCGCCTGCAGCGTGGCACAGAGCTCAGTGAGTTTCTGGCTGCGAAAGGACGGAGGTCACACAATCCACCCAGACACCCCGCCATCTTGTGCCGTCTCATCCTCAGCTAGTACTCTGTCTCGCTTCCAGCAGCTGTAAAAACAATCAATAAAGACGAATAGTACTGTGCAATGCACTGCGTATTGACACAACACATCTATTAATGCACCTGAAAGATAGTCACATTGACCAAAAACGGATCTAATCTAATACGTTTCACCCCCTTTGTTCTCAATTGACTCCGAGCTGAACTTCTCACAGCTTCCGCCTGCGATGCAAGATCTGATTGTTTGTTGTCCTGCGTAACGTTACTGTCTCATAATGTCTTACAGTCAGCTGGAAAACAATTAAAAGAGAGTGATATGAACAAAGAAACGTAAGTCACAGTAAAATTAAACGAGGGAGAAAACAGTAACAGTTACTTACACACAATGGCGTTATTATCGGCATCATGTAAATCTGAGCGAATAGGAGGTCTTGGCCTTGTTATGAGGCGAGGTTAGTCTGTAAAAACAAAATGCTAGCAGCAATAAACCTCCGTGTCCCTCTGCAGCAGTGAAGCTCCGTCCGTCGGCTACACTCTCAGTGGCAACACAGCAAATCTCCTCCCGTCAGCGCAGGCCTCCTCTCGACAATGGCCGTGCCGTTAGCCTAGCTCCTGCTAGCTAGCTTAGCTGAACTTGCTTCATGTCCAATAAAACACAAACACTTAGACTGCGATGGAGAGTCCAACTCACACACTCACAGTACGTCGTCCGTCAACAGCTCACAGTCTGTTAGTGATAAAACACGACACTGACGACACACACAGTCCACTGTTAGCTGCTCGACGCCATTAACTCTCCGCTCCTTCTTCCTCGTCACTCACACGCCGGTCTACCCGGTAGTGTAAGGTCATGAACTCTAACACGTAATAAGAATTAATTTTCAACTTCTTTTAAAACATTCAGAACCCATGAAATTATAGAAATACTTATACATTTTAATATCTTAGTTATCTCAAAATATTTCATGCAAGTTTTAACCTCGTAACAACTGGCATTTTATCTTCAACTTGTTCCCAGGAGAGAGAGAGAAAAAAAAGAATAAATAATCTTTTTTACATAACATTGGCCATTGCTAATGACATACACAGTAATTATTCTAGCATACTTTAATTAAATAAATCAATTCAAGCTAAAATATAAGGGTCTATAATTAGGCTATATGGAGCCTCATCTATTTACACCAGAGATTTTCTTAAAATGAAGTTAACACCTTTTAGAAAAAGGTCACCTGGGGTAAAACTCCCCCTGCTACCCTGATTTGCATTTGTATAGCTCAAAGCATTTTCATTTACATATTAAAGCCTCCCCTAGAATCAGAGGGAGGGGGGTCATGGGGGGACAACTGCCAAGCAAGGCCTAAGTCAATTTCCGACAATACATGGCAATTTTCGGTGTTGCCTGCAAATTGCCGCCTGCAGTCGCAAACCTGAAATTCCACGTCAATCTACAGTGCCACATACTGACGAAAATCCCACTTTTCATGCAGTGTTTCAGGCAACCTGCGAAACCTTTCAGTCAGCTTTCAGAGCCTGTAATTCCGATGAAACTGCCCTTACTGAAATGGTAAATCACATTCTACTTACTTTGGACACAAATCTACCTCAGTACCCATGGTACTGCATTTGATTCCATTGATCATGGCATATTGTCAGATCAACTTGAAAATCAGTTTTATTCTGGCCTGGCTCTAGCTTGACTAAAGTCTACCTATCGGAAATAACACAAAGTGCTCCTTACAATGGTACTACATCAATATTTACAGATTTTTAGTATGGAGTTCCACAGGGCTCTGTTCTTCTGCTCTTGTTCTTTGTTCTTTTCCTTATATACTGTATTTCACCTCTTCACCAAATTCTTTATACTTTTCCACTGCAATGTGGACAACACTCAGCTGTATGTGCCCATAAAAGTTGATGATAAATCTCAAATCACAATATCAGAGACCTGTGTTGTTTCTGGGCTGTCTTCATCAAAGGTGTTGATGTGTAGTTTGGTGATAAAAGAATCTGCAGAGGCAAGGCTGGGTGGAATGATAGAGCAATCATTATTGAAACAGATCTCAAGCCTGCATCCGAACCACTGCGGCCGCACCCGGTGTTCCCCAAATATTTGACAAAGTTATGCCTAAGGCTTTGCCCTCTGCTCTACCAGAAATCCTCTCGAACCTTCGATCTAGGACATCTACAAGTAACCACCTAACTTTTGCCTTTTTTAGAGTCCCTTCGCCCGCACCTACCTAATTCTTTTAATTGGTCACTTTGGTCGACTGAGGGTACATCTATCCAATAGGTGAAAGAGGAGTTGGTCTGCCCTCCCTGCTCATTTTCTGTAAATGACCTAACTCTGCTGATGTCACTCCTTTCCCCCTAAAGTTGACCATATCGTCTCTCGGTCCCTCCATGGAAATGTATATGCTTGAACATCGCCAAACATCTGGCATGTGGGCCAAACTCTCTTAACTTTTAATGCACACACAGAGTTGATTAATGACTCTGGGGGCCCCTGGACATGTAAACCCAACACCGGCCACATTCCTTAACTCACATATGGAAAAACAATCTGTCACAGTTAAATCATAGTTCAGAATATGTAGGCAGCACAGACACCTCACGTGCTTGTATGCAGTGAAGAAATGGATGTCAGAAAACTTCCTGCTCCTAAATTCAGATAAAACTGAGATGCTGGTCATTGATCCGCTAGGTAGAGACACCACTTTGATGAGGTGACCAGTAACTCTTGACAACTGTGTTATTTTTCAAAGTTCAACCGTCAAGAACCTTGGAGTTACATTTGATTCTACCCTCTACCCCCCTAATTTGTTAAAGGAGAACTTTGGCTGTTTTTAACCCATATCCCTGTTGACCTTGCACATGCATGCTGAATTTGAGAGTAATGGAAAAGAATATAATCATACATCAGTTTCTTTGATAAGGGCATCAAGTGGCTCCTTGAAATATGCCATTAGAACCTGCAGGATGTTTAGAGCAGTCACACTGCTGTCTGTTCTGAAGAGAACAGCCTTTACAACATCATTTGTTGGGTTTTGTTTGAAGAACTCCATGATGTTTCTGCCATGCTCTTCAAGAAAAGCCTCAATCTTTGGGACACATGGAACATCAGTCAACAGTTCAAAATGAGCCCATATACTCCTTGGGAAAAATAAATATGGCCATTGTTGCTTCATGCCCCCGAAAGCTGGCGCTGGATCAGCATTATAATTTGGTGTTGCAAGTAATACATTGTTTCCATAAGCTTTAGCACTTCGCCCCTCTCCATTCCTGAGGCACCTTCACATGAAAAGAGCTCCATCTGCATTCTCTCTTATTTTCCAGAGATTCTTTTGTCTCCTCGGGTGGAAGCTCAGGCTGCCATAGCATGCAGCCATAAGTGTCTGCAGGTCCTCATTGTGGTTTCGCCTAATTTGCAACCTTTGTTTTTCTGCGATGAGCAAGGGTGTTGTTTCTGTTCAAATGTTCTATGTGTGTCTTTATTTGACACAGAAGAGATTCATAACCTGTCCCTACAGTTGTTCTTCCATCATCCATTGTATCTATAAACGACTGGGGATATTGTTTTGCTATGTCCCTTGCAATGATAAGACACTGGGTTCTGCTTGAATTCACTTCGATTTTCTGCATGTCATTAACAAGTAAGCAGATTATCTGTCGTCTATATGCTGGTGAAGGCCTTTTTCCATTCTGGAAGGCTGTGCATATACCAGGGGGCATCTTGTCCCAGTTTACCTGAAAAGTGTTGGGCCAGTTTGCTCTTGCGGGGGAGGGTGATGCTGGAGGAGAGAACATGGGAGTGCTTGAAAATTAAGAGCTTTGTTCCAGTGAGGTGCATACGGACATCTGCCTTGGTGGGGCTGAAATGGGCACGGGCTCTGGAATAGGGAAAATATTACATTTGTATGCATCAATATCTGGAAACACCTCTTGCTCTCATTTTTTATCCTCTCATTGAGGATACATTATGCTCTTTGACCTTTAACTACAGGATATTGGTACCCTACTCTGTGTTATATGCATACTTGTGCAATCAGATCAGTTTCTCTGATCTGTGACTATCACCTGTGACGGATGGACAAGTGTTGCACAGGACCACTTCCTCATGGTCACTGTCCACTACATCTAGGAAGGCAAAATGGAGATAAATGTGCTGAGCACTGAAGCGGTATATGACTCGCAGACAGGACCAGTTGTGGCCAAAGAAATAGCCAGCGTTGTGGAGCAATTTCAATTAGGGGAGAAAATAGTTGCTGCCACTGTAGACAACGCCAGCAACATGGATGTTGCTTTGAGAAATTTTTATTTTTTAGAAGTAGGATGCTCTGCTCACATCCCCAACCTAGCAGCACAAAAGGTTCACAACATTCCTGCAGTTTCCAACTGGTGTGCCAAAATCCATGCAGTTGTGTTGTGGCTGAAGCGCTCTACCTTGAGCAAAACTGTGCTCAGAGAGAAGCAGCGAGTCCATAGTAAGTAACATGTGCAGTTATATATCAAGAAGTATTGTTTTTAATACTAACATTTTTATTGAAATTCAAAATATATTTGTGGATATCTGTTTGTGCTTTAGATTTGCCAGAGCATAATGTCATTCTTGATGTCAAGACGCACTGGAACTCTCTTTTCCTGATGGTGGAGAGATTTATGGAGCAGTTTGATGCAATCCAGGCAGCTGCTCTGGATCAACAGCTAATGAAGTCAATGGAGAAGGACAGGTGAATAACAAGATGGTCACTTGTTATAGCTAAATTACAATGTCAATTTACCATTTATGCTTAACATTGGTAATCATTTTCCACAGGCTAGAAAGGCTCACACAGAATGATTTAATGAAGGCAGAGGAGTTCTTTAAGTGCATCCAGGTTCCATACACGTCAACCCTGTGTGTGTCAAGTGAGAAGTCTCCCACATGCAGCCAAATCATCCCCATCCTGACCAAGCTGGAGGCACACTTAAGCAAATGTGATGGAGACACTGGTTCCACCTCCTCAATAAAAGAGAAGGTCTGGGGTAGTCTGCAGAACAGGTACCAGGTATTTTCCATTTGCAGACAATACCTATGCTCAAAAAAAGGAGGGGAACCACAGCATTTTGATTACCATGTATTATATTATATCTTGTTTTCCTTACAGGAGGAAAACCTTCAAAAGTTTCTGAAGGAGGCCACACTGATGGACCCACGTTTTAAAGGCAGGCTAGATGTAGGTGAGGCTGCTGACGTCTGGGACAGGTCGGAGAAGGCAGCAGTGGCAAATGCTACAGCAGCAGTAGGTATTTCACTGCAAGTGTAGATCTTTGTTCTAATGCATCATGTTGTAGTTTCTGTGTTGAAGGACTTCTACTATCCATGTGTCCACAGCCTCCTATAGAAGAGGGCCCTCACGCAGACTGTGAGGTTGAGGATGATGAGATGGACAAGCCAGAAAAACATGTAAGTTCAGAATTTTTGAATCAGAAGAACCATGTACCACTATATTCTAAAACTGATCTCTTTTTTTACAAGCCTTACACTTTTTTTTTTTCCAGCCAAGAAAGGACCAGAGGAAGTCGGCCTTGGAGCAGCTGTTTGAGGATAAGGACAGAGAGCTTCTCCAGGCAGCTTCCCAAACAGCAAGCAGTGCCCCCTCCATCACAGAGCAGGTGCAGAAGGAGCTGGCCATCTACAAAGGTCTGTCTGCAATTTCCTCTGGACAAGACCCTGTGGCCTGGTGGTGGGGTAAGAGGGATACTCTCCCCAATTTATCTGCCCTATCAGATATCTACTTGTTTGTCCCAGCCTCATCAACACCCTCAGAAAGGGTTTTCTCTTGCGCTGGGCATGCGATCAGCCAAGAGTGATGCCGCATATCGCCAGAAAAGGCCAACATGGTCATCTTTTTGCAGAAAAACTGCTAAAAGTTTAAAGTTGTGATGTTTTTGCATGTTCTCTGTGTTCTGAATTCTGTGTTCTGTATTTCTGCTCATTTTGATACACTGCTGTTTTATTGTGTTCTGTATTTCTACTGGTTTCGATACCCTGCTGTTTCTATCGTGTTCTGTATTTCTGCTCATGGAGGACTAAACCTGACTTGAGTATAAATAAATAAATAAATGCATAAATAAATGTATAAATAAATGCTGAAATAAATAAATACAAAAATAAATAAATAAATAAATGCTGAGAAAAATGAATGAATAAATAAATGCATGAATAAATAAATAAATGCATAAATAAATGAATAAATAAATAAATGCCTAAATAAATGTATAAATAAATAAATAAATAAATAAACAAATAAAAGTATTAATAAAAGAATAAATGAATAAAATAAATAAATGCTTTATATTTATTTCTACATTTCTGTTCACCTACATTTATTTATTTCTGTGTCCATGTGTTAATGAGGTAGGAGGTCCTAACCTCAGTCAACAGCATGATTGGTCAAATCGGAGAGCCAGACAAAACAAACGATTCCCGATCCCAATGCTCCTTGTAACGTTGCAAACCAGCTTCAGTTGAATTAATGGCCTCGACCAACGTGACAGTTTAACTGGCGTTCATTTTAACTTGCAAGGGTTCCAGATGTGCTGGTGGTGTGGTTTGAGAATCCCGTCTGGAAAGGGGTCCTCGGCCATTTTCGCTAACCAGCAAAAACGTTCTGCTCATCGATCCAAGTCATGTATATGTGTCTTCGTTTTTATGTGGCTTGAACAATACTATTCCAAACAGAGATGCTGGGGCTGCGACCTACAAACCACTGTTAGACGAGCACTACAGAGCACAAATTGTCCAAAAGTGCATGTTGTCTGTTTCATAGCGGCTCGAGTGCAGCATAGAGACGGCTGTTGGCTTGTTAGCGGTTAGCTGTTAGCTGTAGTGCTGAGAGCGCTGTGTCCAGGTTAACTTGTGACACCTGTTACCATCGAGTATTTCTGTCATTCTACACTGCGTTCAAATGGTTACTTAAAGCCATCGTTCCGAGCTGCATACATCATTATTAAGCTGAGGCCAAGTCAGTGTTTAAACTGTATACACTGCAGACTGTTTGACGAGCAGGCTGTATGACAGAGTACGTTGACATCTAGCCCGAACTTAGCATGAGGTCAGTCAGCTGTGGCAAAGCATGAGACATCCAGATCAACCTATGATACAAACACCTGTAGCGACCGTCTACCGTGGTTCATAGGTGATGGTTACAGGTGTCACAAGTTAACCTGGACACTGCGACCTCAACGCCACAGCTAACAGCTAACAGCTAACAGCGGTCTCCACGCCGCTCTCGGGGATGCTTGGCATGAACAAATGCCTCAGACTGTTCCACCCATGAGTTGTTTGAGAGCACAGACATTCACGACAAAGATATGAAATCGACAGCATGCAACGATTTGTGCTCTGTAGCGCTTGTGGTTTACAGTGGTTTGCAGGTTGCAGCCCACATATACATGACTTGATCGATGAACATAATGTTTTTCCTGGTTAGCGGACATGGCCGAGGACCCCTCTCCAGACGGGATTCTCAAACCACACCAGCAGCACACCTGGGACCCTCGCCAGTTAAAATGAACGCCAGTCAATTTTATTGCTAAACCAGAAGAACTGAATAACTGAACATGAATAACTACATGAATAACACATGTCAACAATTGCAGCTAACAGTTAGCTGAACGGGCTTGCTGGTAGCCAGCAACATTCCTGTACAGGAATCAGCGCACCTAGTGAGGCAGAAGTAGTAGACCCTAATCGAGCACACTCCCGTAACCAATCATGCTGTTGACTGACTCATTAACATATGTACACAGAAATACAGAAATAAATACATGTAGGTGAACAGAAATGTCAAAATAATTAAAAAGCATTTATTTATTCTTTTATTTATTCTTTTATGCATTAATTTATTTATTCTGTTATTCATTCTTTTATTTCTTTATTCCTGTATTTATACATTTATTTATTCATACATCCATTTATGCATTTATTCATTTATGTATTCTTTTATTTAAACATTTATTTATGCATTTATTCAAGCATTTATTTATTTATTTATTTTTAAGTCAGGTTTAGTCCTCCATATATGCTGGTTTCGATACACTGCTGTTTTTTTATGACATTTTGTTGTGAATTTTATTTTATATTCGTTAATTTATTTTTTAGTCTTAGTTGTATTTAAATGTCATAATGTTTTAATTCAAATTAATATTCTGTTTAACTTCCACTTCACAAATTGTCTTAAAAATAAAAACAAACTGTTTTTGGACAAAGTTTGTATGTTTTCCACACTTTAAGCACCGGTTCAGGCACCGTTTAAGCACCGGCACTGTTTCAAAATTTGTTTGGCACAGGTATTGGATAAAACCGAAACGATAACCAACCCTACCTACCTTAGTGGAGCAGTTAAGTGATATAATGTTTTTTTTTGGTGATAGAAGAGTGAAAATTGGCATGAGTAGTCTCCATGGGTCACTTGACAAGAAAATTGTCAGAGACATTTGACATTTTCAAGATGACGGCCATTTTTCAAGATGGCCGACACCTTAGTGGAGCAGTTAAGTGATGTAATGGTTTATTTGTTGATACAAGCATGAAAATTGCCATGAGCAGTCTCTGTGGGTCACTTGACAATAAGCCACCCACAGCTACTTGAAATTTCAAGATGGCAGCCATTTTTCAAGATGGCCACCACCTTAGTGGAGCAGTTTGGCTTAAGAAATCATTTAGTTGGTGATACAAGCATGACAATTGCCATGAGCCATCTCAAAGGGTCAGTTGATAAGAAACCACCCACATCAACTTGAAATTTTAAGATGGCGGCCATTTTTCAGGATGACTCCCGCCCGCCATGTGGATCTTTCAAATAGAAATGAATTGGGTTCCTCGAAAGGCTCTATCAAGAGAGGTTGTTTGACTGTGTTTTGTCTGACTCCTCGCCCACTGCCTGTCCAGTTTGGTAAAACCTGTCCGGAGTTGCCTCCCACCGGCATAGCTCTTTCAGGGTTCACTGGGGTATACAAGCTCCCTTACCATAACAAGGTAACAGTCACAAGGGAGGGTTTTTTATTTATTTATTTTATTTTTTTTTTTTTAAACAAACAGCCATTAAATTTGTCAAATAAATGCTAAGGGGTGGGGAAACAAAAAAATAAGATTAATGAATTAGCACAGTTGTGGTGCTGAATGGGCAGTGCCCCAAAATAGTAATTGAGCTATGGCTAATACTGAATGACAACAAGGACAGATCCAGAAGCAACAGCAGCTCTGGCTGACACAGCCACAGAACCATGACAAACAGAAAATATCTCAAACAATACTAAGGAACTAAATGTTCCCCTCGCCAATGTGGCGAGGGGAAGCCGAGCCAATATGCCTACACCTGAAAACACAGATGACAACGGGGAATAACTCTGGCAAAAGAAACATGCAAATAGGTTCTAGCAGGGGCAACTACATAGGCATGTGCAACTGAGTCCATATCTGAAGCACTTACACCTTTCAGTGCATGCCTTGGTACACAACTCCCAACAACTCTCCGCAATAGTTGGAAGTGGAGTCCAGAAGACTCTCCACTCCTCGTCCTGTTCCACCCATCCGCATTCGGATGGGCTCGGCATTTGTGGATGACGCTTCAATGCTTGTCCCTACAGGTATCCAGCCTCATAAGAAGCATGTTTGGCATGTCATATTGTCTTTGTTTTCTGGCAAAGAGATCAAGCCTGGCCTTGTTCACAACTCCCAATAACTCTCAGCAATAGGTGGAAGTGGAGTCCAGAAGACTCTCCACTTCTCGTCCTGTTCCACCCATCCGCAGTCGGATGGGCTCGGCATATGTGGATGACGCTTCAATGCTTGTCCCCACACGTATCCTGCCTCATAAGAAGCATGTTTGGCATGTCATATTGTCTTTGCTTTCTTATACATTAGCACAACAAATCTCTCCAAAGCTTGCAGGTCACTATCTTCCACTGCAGAGGGACATTCGTTGAGTGTTGCAAATGTGTTTGAGACCTCATCACACACGTCCCATGTTTTCCAGGCAGACTTCTTTGATTTGCCATGGAAGAAGGACACAATGTCACAACCACTGAAAGCATGTAAGAAGAGGATACCACGTGTTTTCTCTGGTCCACCTCATGTAATGCGACCCATCTTGTCTTCTCTCCTTTGCCAAAAGTCACCCACATTTTTTTCAAGGCCAAGTTGCATCAAAGGGGGCATAACAGAAGTGGCTATGAGTACAATGTCTGTGTCATTGGCATCGATCATCAGGGATTTGTGTCCTTGTTTCACTGCATGCTGGGCATGAAGGAAAATACGCGTCTACCTCTACATGACTACACGGGGCTACTGCATCCAAGTTAGCAGCTTGGTTGCTAACAGCATCTTCCTCCTTTGTCACAATAACTATATTGGCTCATGCCAATTTTCATGCTTGTATCACCAAATAAACTATTATATCACTTAACTGCTCCACTAAGGTGTTGGCCATCTTGAAAAATGGCCGCCATCTTGAAATTTCAAGTAGCTGTGGGTGGTTTATTGTCAAGTGACCCACAGAGACTGCTCATGCCAATTTTCATGCTTGTATCACCAACTGAAAGATTCTGACGAAAATAAGCAAGTAACCACTCCACTGATAGCACATGCTGTCTGCGAGTCAATAAACTCCTGGATCAAGAAGATGGACAGATTGGCATTGTTCTATGAAAAAGTAGACAGCAGTATCATTGTGAATTAAAAGTAATTTAATCCTCCCAAAGTCAAGTCCTCATCATTTTTCTCCAGGATAACACAAATGTTCTTTTTATAGAGTGTGCCTTTAACACTTACCTTCATGTGCTACAACAGTGCTGCTTGGCTGAAAGGTAAGATGGGCAACAGATTCGTGTATCTTACTACTGTACTCCTCTACAAAAAAGTCTGAGCCTCTTTCAATGGCAACACATGGTAGGAGGATATTGCCAGCACTAAGGTAAGCTTGCAGAACCTGATGCCTTTCAGCAAGAGTGGAGCAGAGGTTCTTGAAGTTGTGCAGTTTGCGGGCACACTGTTTGAAATATGTATGCTTACTCTCAAATTGTAGAGTCCATAACCGAATAAGAGGCCCAAAGCGAATGGTTAGGTCTGGGTAATGTGACAAATAATGGTGTTTTTGTTTCAGTGGCTGATATGCAAAATGTTCCTTTCTGGTTAGTAAGTACTCCTCTATCAAAACTTTCAAGTATGCTATTTGACCAGTGCTGATCTTTGGAGCACAAATCAGCTCGACTATTTGTCTGAGTTGCAGCACCAGTTGCCAGACATCATTGTACATTTGGTTGTGAATCTTGTCCCAATAAAGACAGGTATAAGTCTCAGTAGAAACCAGTTCTGCACAGCATGCCCACTTAATTTCTCACTTCCAGGATTTACATCACTTTGCTTGTTGTTAGCATCACTGCTAAGGTGACAAAAGTGATTGATATGGCTGTTTAGCGGTACATAACTGAACTCCTTTTGCATTACAAGATGACTGATATACAGGGCCAGATCACAAGACACAACACCTTCAAACAGATCATGGCCTAAACAAGGAGGTAGTCCAGGTTGCCATATATGGAAGAAGGTTAAATTTGATGCCTGCAGATGACTGTAGGACCAAGTCTCAGCTGTCTTGATTGAGGCTTTTGCAAGGGGAGTGGTAGTGAATGTTACACGATTAATGTCACAGAATCTGCAGAAGTGAGTACTCTTGCTGAAGTTTTCATTGAAACCACACAACATTGTGTGATCCAAAGTTGTCACCAGCAATGGCACATAGTGTGCCTCTGTACACCTGTCCATCAGACATGACCAAACCATTTTTTCTAGATCTTTAAGATATCTTTTAAGAGATCCAAATACTTTGTCATGGTCAAAGTATTTGGATCAGATTGAAAGAATGCATTTTCTGCAACATTGCTACTATCCCACATGTCTTCCAACATGTCTCTTGATCGAGTTGGGGACAACACCTGCTGCTTATAGGCATACACTTGTTGCCTGACCGATTCACACTGAAAGAGTGATCTCAGTGTCTCTGTAATGGGGATATACTGGACAAAACATTCCTTTCCTGACTCACTCTGTCCGAGACATATTGGAACTGGCTCAACGTATCTGAACTGACTTTTAAAAACTAATTTTCTTCTCTTATCAGTTTTTAATGTAAAAGTGTTGCATGCCCAGAAAAGATCCTCTGATTTTAGGACATCTACTTTTCTTTGAGTTTATGAAATAGATGAGACTGGCTGACATCATGCACGTCCTGTAAATCTTCAATAATAGTCTGGATTACTGAGGATGGGAGTAAAAGTTTTGCCTGCTGTTTAAGGTAAAACAAAGCCAAACTGTTTGAGAAAAGGGATTCATCAGCAAGCTTAGGAAAACCATCTGTTTGCTCTTCTTGGTTACACCCCGCCTTTCCGAAACCCAGCTGTTCCGAACATAGACTTCCATTCATCGTAATGGCGGGGTTTCCCTCTTTTTTCAAAGACCCCGCTATTCCAAAATGTCTATTGGGGAAACCCCTCCATTCCGAAACCCCCCCACTCCGAACTAACCCTTACCTTAACCCACTTCAGAAATGTGTGGGCGGCTGGAAGTGGGGATGTCAGCACCACGGATAACGGTGTTTAATTTCGGAACAGCGGTGTTTTGGGGGGAGGGTCGGAACAGCGGTGTGTCGGAGTGGGGGGGTTTCGGAACGGAGGGGTGTCGCAATGGAGGTGTGTCGGAATGTCACGGCGTCCCCGCTCTTCTTCTATATCAACATCATCCAGAACATTCTCTTGCATAGTAATCAAGTTCTCTGCTTGTTCCCCAAGATATTCTGTCTTTGAGCCTGCTCCACTATCTGGGGTCAAAGAGCTTGAAATATCTCTCACAGAATATTTTTTGTGAGTTCTTGATACATGGGATGAAAACGTAGACACCACAAAGAATGTTTTGTCACAGTTTCCAAATAGACAAGAAACTGTCCTACCCTCCCTGATGTGTTCCTTTAAGTGACACAGAAAATTTGAAATATTGTCACCCTCCTTGAAGTGGCGCCCTTGATGCTGGACTTGCTGACGGTAGTGTCGTTTCAGTATGGTCATTTTGACTTTAGACTTAAGACTTTTATTCATCCCACATTGGGAAATTCACTTGTCACAGTAACAGGTAGACAGACATACAGACACAATAAGTACAAGACTTTAAATGCAAAAAAATACTAAAAAAGATTTAGATAAGAGAGAAAAGATAAAATATAGAAAGGACTGCACGTTATGTGCATTATATACAGGAGTCAAAAGTCTGCATTATATACATTTAAATAAAGTTTCAGAGTTTTGCCTTGTTGAAGGTTGAATGCATAAATAGTGTTTAAATACAGTGTTTGAAAATAAACAGACTCAGTGTATGAATACGAATGTTAAATGGTGATGAGAAGGTATAATGAGTTGGTTTCTTTCGTTGCTTTCAAGATTTGCTCGTGACAAACAACCTCAAACTCTGATGCAACCTGTGTTGTCTAGGTAAGGAGACAACCTTTTTGGCCGGCTCCGTCAGGGAATCTCTTTACCTGACCGAATGCATGTGAAGACTTCAGGGAAAGCCTCGTATTGAAGACTGCGTATGATGACACACTTAGCCCTGTTAAGATCTTCTGGGTAGAGACCTTTGCACATATGCCAGCCTTGACAACTGCTTTTCTTGTTTTCTTGCTTGAAGGAACGAGCTATGTGGATCAGCCTCAAACCAGTTCTCACAAGTGATCTCCAGGATAAGAACGACTCAAACTATCCTGGATTCAAGGGAGACTCCGCAACCTGAGTTGCACAAGATGTCACTGAAGGACGGATCTTGGGGTCGACTCTGGGTTCAAGGGCGAAGGCTGCTTCATCATAATCCACATTCTTGGCTGGCTTCACCAGGAACTCAGGTTCTTTAACCCTCTAGGCGCCGGGTTTTATTTTAAAAAATACTAGATTTTGACATCTAAATTTCAGAAGGCTCTGGCTTGAATGTAGTTTGAGATAGAGACAAAGTGTAAATGAGACAAATATTGAGAATGACCTAAAGTTTATGAAGGGAGTAATTTTTCCCATCTAATTTGCATATTTTGACGTCATATGGTGGCGGCCATATTGGATTATGTAATTTCCATGAAATACCTAGTATTTTGAAAGAGAGTTGAACTTATTTCATCAGATTCATCCCCTCCATCCATTTGTTATGTTGTCCACACATCAAATGAACAGGGAAAAAGTAAATTGTAAGCCAACAGTCATAAACTAGAACTATTAGTACACCACAAAACTCATGTAAACAGTATGCGTTTTTTTTACCCACCATCCCCCCCATTGGAGGACACTTTTTTTTCTTCCCTTTTTCTTGTTTTCTCTTCTCTTCTTCTTTATTATTATTATTATTATTATTATTATTATTATATGATAATAATAACAGTAGGCGTCTTTTAGCTGCAGAGGCCTTATCTGTGCCCATCTATCCAGAAAAAAGTTTGTAATATTTGTAGAGTGTGGAGCCTCTCATTGCAAGGCACAGAGACAATAAGAACTATATATATATATATATATATATATATACATATATATATATATATTTACATTTACATCATACCATTCATGAAACCGTGAACTTGGAATTAGTTCATGTCAGCCTAAATACTGATGAGCATTGTCTCCATTGTTATAAGATACCAGAAATCATCAGTCAGAAAGAGGGACAAAAAAACTATAGACCTTGAATCATTGCTTAGCTTTCTGTCACCACGATATCCAATTTGCTCATCAAAGGGCTTTATCCATATACTTCATCTCTCAAGTAAGCCCAGCCACCATTACCATTATCATCATCATCATTTCCAGCCCTGTTCTGCCTTCCCCTGTTGCCCCTATGACGATTGTAGCAGTATGAAGGAGCGTTTGATGGGTTTCAGCTGTGTGGCTCTTTCCAGCCAATCACTGTGAGGGAGCACCTTATAAAGGCAGGCATAGGGCACCTGGTTGTCCTCTTGCCTGACAGAGCCTGGGTCACGTGACTTCCTGGCGCCCTTCACTTCCGCCTTCACTTGGTTGCAGGTAGGCTGCCGGTTGCGACTATAGTCTGGTCTCACGTTGTCTCTCCAGTTTTCATGGTGGTCATTTTATTTTAGCAGGCTCGCTTGGGTGTTGCTGCTGGCCGCACGTTGCTCGCTGCTGGTTGTGTGCTGCTTAATGTCCGCTGCTGGTTGCTGTGTAGCGGATCGTGTTGCTCCACACCGTGCCGACCGTGATTGCCTGACTGGTATGTAGCACAGTGACTGTAGCTTCCTCCTCCAGCCACTCGTAAGTTGCTAATATCTGTTCTCTTATTGTAGGCTAAAGACACCTGTGTAGCGGCATAGCAACCGCTAACCTGCAAGAAATCGCTGCTGCTTTGCTTTGCCTTGCTTCACTTCGCTGCTTTGCTTTGCCTTGCTTCACTTCGCTGCTTTGCTTTGCCTTGCTTCACTTCGCTGCTTTGCTTTGCTTGGCTTCACTTCGCTGCTTTCGCTTCGCTGCTTTGCCTCACCGCTAGCTGCCGTGCTGCTAACAGCTGCATTGCTTTACGTAGCTATTGCTTCGACTCATTGCTTGGCCTCACACTGCGCTGACACAGACTTTTATTTGCATCCGAGGTTGCGGGGCTTCAACGCTGTCTGTCTGGCTCCTGGCTGCTCACTACAGCTGGCTAAAAGTGTTAGCCTTCGTCCAGGCTTTCTTTAAGCGTTGCCGTGGCCTAATCGTTGCTCGGCAATCCCATACTGAACCGTGTACTGTCAACCCTGTCACTTGTTTTGTGTGTGTGCGTGTGTTTGAGAGAGTACAGTGGGAGAATTTATTCCATTCTTTGTGATTAGTAGTTTATGATCTTTTCTTTATTTTCTTTTGTAATAATTGGTCTCACTGCAACCTGTAATTCTGATTTGTTAGATTTATGGTTATTTTGGTCTTTGCAGGTTGCAGGTGAATTTCATTTGATGTAAATCTTAATTCTATTTTAGTTGTATCAAATCTTAGATGTAAGATTAAGTCTTGGATTTCTTGTTTGATTCATTGTATTTAATGTTAGTGTTCTCACCTGCTGTCCTCTGATTTCCCCCATTCAGGTGCTGAGCCTATGGTGGTGGATTGGTGTCCTGGTGGCGGTGTCCCTCTTGTGTTTTGCACTTTTTAGGTTGATTTTGCTTCACTGTTATTTACTTCACGTGTGGTGTTCCTGGGATCCCCTTTGTTTTGGACCCATCTCCCCCCACTAAGTCTCAGCCCTGATTGGTCCCCATTTTTGCCCCAGTGAGTGACTTCTTAATACATTTTTAAGACTATTTGAACTAAAATAAATAAATGTTTTGTACCCAGTTATGTGGTCTCTGCCTCATTGTGAAACGGACCTGAGTGCCTTATTTTCATTACAAGTTGTCCTTTAAAAGGTAAAAAGGTCCCTGGGTGAAACCCCCAGGGTGGCGTTGTTTGGCGTGAAATGCCGTAATAACTGAGTGCCGTCCAGAGCACGCACCTCGTGCCGCCACAATCTGGCGTTGTTGGCAGGATTTGCAATTTGAGAGCAGAGACGCATATTCTGGTATTTTGTTTTTTTCTTTGAATGAGAATCTGTGACAGTGTTACCATTTGGAGTGTCAAGCATTTTAAGTGTTGGTGTCTGACCTGTGTTCTTCTTCCGAGGCAAAGCAGCAGTCGATTTCTTGGATTTGAGAAGAGTCCTGTGAGGAGCCTGCCCTCCTTCTTCCCTTTTTCCCTGGTCTCATCCTTACGGTAGGAAAGCTTTAGTTGTTACAGGTTGTCATGGAGGCAGAATTGCAGGAACTGAGGGAAGTTGTCGCTCAGCTAAGAGCAGATAACGAGAGGCTGAGACAGGAACAGGTTGCGGCCGTGCCTGGCCCTAGCACAGCGCCCCCAGTTTCTCATACACCTGCTTCTTCTACTGCCAGTGCTCCTTTAACAGAGCGACTGATTTTTGTGCCCCGAGACCGAAAATGTCCCACATTTAGGGGAAAGTTAGGGATGGGGTTAACGGAGTGGTTGGAGGAGGTTCAAGCTTGTATGAGAGCACGTCACTTGTCTACATCCGATCAGGCATTCTTCTTATTTGACCACTTGGAAGGTGAGGCACGTGAGGAGATTAAGTACCGTTCCAGTGGAGAGCGTTCCGATCCAGATAAAATCATAGAGGTGCTACAGGAGCTATATGGGTGCGTAGAGTCCTATGTAGCTTTACAAGAAGCCTTTTTTTCTCGACGGCAGCAAGAAAGCGAGACCCTGTTAGAGTTTTCACTTGTGTTGATGAGTCTCATGACAACTGTGAAGCAGCGTGCACCCAGTGGCATACCCAATGCAGAGGTTTTGTTACGTGACCAGTTTGTGGAGCATGTGCTGGATGGGGCCCTTCGTCGTGAGCTGAAACAGTTTGTGCGCCGGCAGCCTACCGCTACCTTACTTGAGGTTAGGAGTGAGGCCATCAGGTGGGAACGCGAGGGCTTACCCGGGGGTGTTAGGGGTCGGAGTCAATCTGTCCCTTCTATCTTCGGTGCTCAGTGTGTGGTTCAGGGTAGTAGCCAGAGAGGTGTTGGTTCCCCACCAATACCCGAGCTGCGTGAGTTGCGTGAAATGCTAAAGTTACAGCAGGAGCAGTTGAATCAACTGACTCAGAGCATTTCCCATTTGCAGGGCCCTCGGCAGCATAGCCGAGTAGCTTCTCGTGGTCCCATAATCTGTCGGCGATGCCAGCAACCAGGTCACATTGCTAGGGAGTGTGATGCGGCCCGTGTCCCTTTCCGTGTTCAGCATCCTTTGCCAGCCTCCCAGTCAAACAGGCCATTCCACCCTGCCCAGGTGCCGGAAAACTAGTGCCCGCCGAGCTGCAGAGCCACAGTTTGGGCGGGGCAGTTACGGGCTCCAGGGGTGTAGGTGACGTGGAAGTGTCCAAGCTCATGTCGTCTTGTCCCCATTTAGATGTGAGCATGGGCGGCATTGCCGTTTCTTGTCTGATAGATACAGGGTCTATGGTGTCAACCATTACAGAGTCTCTTTTTCAACAGCACTTTGAGCCATGGGGCCAAGAACGCCTGAAATCGTGTCACTGGCTGCAGCTTAGAGCAGCCAATGGCCTGGCTATCCCCTATGTTGGTTACCTTGAGCTAGACGTGGAGCTTTGTGGTAAGAGGTTGCCAGGTTGTGGGATTTTGGTGGTCAAGGATCCTCCTGGCTGTATGTCTTCCCAGGTTCCAGGTGTTCTAGGGATGAATGTTATACGTAAGTGCTACAGGGAGTTGTTTGGGCATCATGGCCTGGCGTTGTTCGACCTGCCGGTGGTGTCTGAGGTCCCCAAGCGTGTCATGCAGGCTCTGCAAAAGTGTCATCAAGCCAATGTTGAGATTGATCAGAGCGCAGGGAAGGTAAAGGTTCGTGGCAAAAGGGCTTGTCGTATCCCAGGTGGGGTGCTGAAGATTGTTGCGGCCACCTGCTCGCAGCAGTACTCTGGCAGCACTGTGTTTGAACCATTAGACTCTGGCCTGCCAGCCGAACTGCTGGATTCTCCTGCCCTTGTGCCGGTGGTACGGGGCACAGCCTACATTCCCATTGTGAATGTCGGCGCTTCCGATGTGTTGCTCTATCCTCATGCAGTTGTTGGCACCTTAGACGAGGTGCGTGTTGTCAGCTTGCCTGCTGGTGTTACTGAGGTGCCAACTTTGGTGGCTACAGTGGCTTCTCAGTCGGTCTCCCCACCAGTGCAGGATTCGATAGCAGCCATTGATTTGGGTCATTTGCCTGCTGAAGTACAGGATAAGGTGAGGGCTCTTCTTGGTCAGTACAGTTCCATCTTTTCGGCCCATGACGGGGACCTTGGTTGTACTGACCTGATTTCCCATGAGATCCCCCTCTTGGATGATGTCCCAGTGAAGCAACGCTACCGCCGCATCCCTCCATCTGAGTATGAGGTTGTTAAAGACCATATTAACCAACTGCTAAGTGCTCAGGTCATTAGGGAGAGCAGCAGCCCCTATGCCTCTCCAATTGTTTTCTTCAAGAAGAAGGATGGCACTGTTCGTATGTGTGTTGATTACAGGCTCCTTAATGGGAAAACCAGGAAGGATGCTTTTCCGTTGCCCCGTATAGACGAGTCTTTAGATGCCTTGACTGGGGCCCGTTGGTTTTCGACCATGGACCTGGCCAGCGGATATAATCAGGTCCCTGTGGTAGAGTCTGATCGTTCCAAAACTGCCTTTTGTACTCCCTTTGGCCTCTTTGAGTGGAACCGTATGCCCTTTGGGCTTTGCAACGCTCCCAGCACCTTCCAGAGGTTGATGCAGCGGATTTTTGGTGACCAGCAGTGCCAGTCTCTGCTGCTCTATCTGGATGACATCGTGGTCTTCTCCTCTACCATCGAGCAACATCTGGAGAGGTTGAGTGTGGTGCTGGGGCGTCTGCAGCGGGAAGGGCTAAAGGTGAAGCTCAGTAAGTGTGCCTTCTTTCAACAGGAAGTCAGTTACTTGGGCCATGTCATTTCTGACAAAGGTGTTTCAACTGATCCTAGTAAGATCGAGGCCGTTTCCAGCTGGCCACCCCCTGCCACTCCATCTGAGCTGCGCTCGTTCCTTGGCTTTGCCAGTTATTACCGCCGCTTCGTAGATGGTTTTGCAAGGCTGGCTGCACCTCTGCATAAGCTGGTGGCAGAACTGGCAGGCCCAAAGTCCAATGGGCTGATCAGACACTTTCTGGTCGCTGGACAGAGGAGTGCCACAGTAGCTTCGAGGCACTCAAAGCCAGGCTCACATCGGCACCTGTTCTGGCTTATGCAGACTTCACGCTCCCATTTATTTTGGAAGTGGATGCCAGCTATGGAGGTCTTGGGGCTGTGTTATCACAAGAGCAGGGCGGTAAGGTGAGGCCTATAGCCTATGCAAGCCGTGGTTTGAGGCCCACTGAGCGCAACATGCAAAACTACAGCTCCATGAAGTTGGAGTTTTTGGCACTCAAGTGGGCGATGACCGAAAAGTTTCGGGAGTATCTGTTGGGCCACAAATGTGTTGTCTACACCGACAACAACCCCTTAAGCCACCTGTCATCCGCTAAGCTGGGGGCCACTGAGCAACGCTGGGCAGCCCAACTGGCATCCTTTGATTTTGAACTTAAATATCGCTCTGGCCGAAGCAATAAGAACGCGGATGCTCTCTCCCGCCAGCATCCCCCTGAGCCACAGGACATGCAAACGATGGTCCGTGGCACACTGCTCCCTAAGCCGTTGCAACAGGCCTTGCAGGTGCAAAAGGTGGGTGCAACACAAGCTGCCGTTGCAGCCTTGCCCCATCATCCCCCCTCTGACATTGTCACCCTCCAGTATAACGACCCCGTCATCAAAGAAGTTCTGGTTTTCTGGAGGCGTAAACAACATCCAAATAAAGAGGAGCGCAAGAATGCGTCTCACTTAGCCTTGGTGTTGCTTAGGCAGTGGGATCGGTTGGTGGAGGAGAATGGTGTGTTGTATCGCCAGGTTTTCCGGCCGGACGGGGCAGAAGCCGTGTTTCAGTTGTTGTTACCTGCTGCTTTAAAAGCAGACGTGCTGAATGAGGTTCACCAGGGGCATGGTCATCAGGGGGTCGAGAGAACCTTAGAGCTCCTGCGGCAGCGGTGTTACTGGCCAGGCATGTCGGCTGAGGTGGCACAGTGGTGCCAGGCATGCGAGAGATGCCAGGTTGCCAAGGAGAGTCAACCGACTGCCCGTACCTTCATGGGGCACTTGCTGGCATCTCGGCCTAACGAGATCCTCGCCATTGATTTTACTGTTCTGGAGCCCAGCCGGAACGGCATGGAAGACGTCCTTGTAATGACTGACGTTTTCAGTAAGTACACGTTGGCTGTTCCGACCCGGGATCAACGAGCCACCACTGTAGCTCGAGTGTTAGTAGTTGAATGGTTCTCAAAATTTGGTGTCCCGGCCCGAATACATTCGGACCAGGGGCGAAATTTTGAGAGTTCCCTCATTCAGCAGCTTTGTGCTTTGTATGGCATAGAGAAGTCTCGCACTACGCCATACCATCCGTCGGGGAATGGGCAATGTGAGCGTTTTAATCGCACGCTTCACAACTTGTTGCGTACGCTACCAGTGTCACGTAAGCATGACTGGAGTTCCTGTCTGCCCCAAGTTTTGTATGCCTACAACACCACCCCGCATCAAGCCACCGGTGAGTCTCCTTTCCTCTTGATGTTTGGCCAAGAGCCTAGACTCCCAGTTGATTTTCTGTTAGGCCGTGTTCAAGATCCTGTTGGTGGCAGTGTTCACGAGTGGCTCCAGGAGCACCAAACACGCTTGCAGATGGCTTTCGAGGGAGCTCGGGACAGGTTGAAGGCTGCGGCAGAACGTCGGAAGAGGAATCATGACCAATCTGTCCGTGACATTCCCCTAAAGGAGGGCCAGTTGGTGTGGTTGCGAGATCTTACTGTTCGGGGGCGCCATAAGATCCAGGATCAGTGGGCCTCGGTTGTGTATCGTGTTTTGAGGGCACCGAAGGAAGGGGGGCCAGTTTACACCATAGCCCCAAGGGATGATCCAACCAGAGCCAGGCAGGTCCATCGTACTCTGCTGAAGGCTGTGGTTGGGGTCGACCCTCCAGGTAGTACCGCTGTCTCTCTTCTGTCTGCTGAGCAGCCTCAGTCAGAGGATGAGCTGTCATGTGATGGCGATTTGTTGTTCCTGAGGTCAGAGCATTCTCTGACCACTTCCCACCAAGCCGCAGCTGTGACTCAAATCACCCCCCAGTTATTGCTTCCACAGTCTGACCACGCTCCTTCTGTGCCACTCTTAGCAGTGGATCCTGCTTCTGAGATGGGTCCTTCCCTCCTTGTTGAAGAAGTGGCTGCACGGCGGACCACTAGATCTACTGCAGGTCAACATTCCAATGCCCATCTCCCACGGTCCGCAGGTGGGATGGTACAAAGAGGTGTAAACCTTCCTGGCCCAGTGTCTAACGCAGTTGCCGCTTTATTTCGACCGTGGCGGTAATTGTTCTTGGCTCATTGCTGGCTAGTTCATCGTCGGGACGACGATTCAATTGATGGGGGTAGATTGTAGCAGTATGAAGGAGCGTTTGATGGGTTTCAGCTGTGTGGCTCTTTCCAGCCAATCACTGTGAGGGAGCACCTTATAAAGGCAGGCATAGGGCACCTGGTTGTCCTCTTGCCTGACAGAGCCTGGGTCACGTGACTTCCTGGCGCCCTTCACTTCCGCCTTCACTTGGTTGCAGGTAGGCTGCCGGTTGCGACTATAGTCTGGTCTCACGTTGTCTCTCCAGTTTTCATGGTGGTCATTTTATTTTAGCAGGCTTGCTTGGGTGTTGCTGCTGGCCGCACGTTGCTCGCTGCTGGGTGTGTGCTGCTTAATGTCCGCTACTGGTTGCTGTGTAGCGGATCGTGTTGCTCCACACCGTGCCGACCGTGATTGCCTGACTGGTATGTAGCACAGTGACTGTAGCTTCCTCCTCCAGCCACTCGTAAGTTGCTAATATCTGTTCTCTTATTGTAGGCTAAAGACACCTGTGTAGCGGCATAGCAACCGCTAACCTGCAAGAAATCGCTGCTGCTTTGCTTTGCCTTGCTTCACTTCGCTGCTTTGCTTTGCCTTGCTTCACTTCGCTGCTTTGCTTTGCTTGGCTTCACTTCGCTGCTTTGCTTCGCTGCTTTGCCTCACCGCTAGCTGCCGTGCTGCTAACAGCTGCATTGCTTTACGTAGCTATTGCTTCGACTCATTGCTTGGCCTCACACTGCGCTGACACAGACTTTTATTTGCATCCGAGGTTGCGGGGCTTCAACGCTGTCTGTCTGGCTCCTGGCTGCTCACTACAGCTGGCTAAAAGTGTTAGCCTTCGTCCAGGCTTTCTTTAAGCGTTGCCGTGGCCTAATCGTTGCTCGGCAATCCCATACTGAACCGTGTACTGTCAACCCTGTCACTTGTTTTGTGTGTGTGCGTGTGTTTGAGAGAGTACAGTGGGAGAATTTATTCCATTCTTTGTGATTAGTAGTTTATGATCTTTTCTTTATTTTCTTTTGTAATAATTGGTCTCACTGCAACCTGTAATTCTGATTTGTTAGATTTATGGTTATTTTGGTCTTTGCAGGTTGCAGGTGAATTTCATTTGATGTAAATCTTAATTCTATTTTAGTTGTATCAAATCTTAGATGTAAGATTAAGTCTTGGATTTCTTGTTTGATTCATTGTATTTAATGTTAGTGTTCTCACCTGCTGTCCTCTGATTTCCCCCATTCAGGTGCTGAGCCTATGGTGGTGGATTGGTGTCCTGGTGGCGGTGTCCCTCTTGTGTTTTGCACTTTTTAGGTTGATTTTGCTTCACTGTTATTTACTTCACGTGTGGTGTTCCTGGGATCCCCTTTGTTTTGGACCCATCTCCCCCCACTAAGTCTCAGCCCTGATTGGTCCCCATTTTTGCCCCAGTGAGTGACTTCTTAATACATTTTTAAGACTATTTGAACTAAAATAAATAAATGTTTTGTACCCAGTTATGTGGTCTCTGCCTCATTGTGAAACGGACCTGAGTGCCTTATTTTCATTACAAGTTGTCCTTTAAAAGGTAAAAAGGTCCCTGGGTGAAACCCCCAGGGTGGCGTTGTTTGGCGTGAAATGCCGTAATAACTGAGTGCCGTCCAGAGCACGCACCTCGTGCCGCCACACACCCATCAGCCTTTCTACGAACACTTTGCCCACGTCTCCCCCTGCTATCTCCTCTAGTGTTGTGAGAGTTGGACTCGTGTGTGCTTTGTGCTTCGTGAACACTGCTGCGGCGCATAGCTGCACCGCTGCCGCGGATGGAGGCTACGTGACCGTCGCGGTGGAAAGAGTGAACACTAACGCTGACACCCAGCGCTATTCTCACCACCACCGCTACTTCTGCCACATCCATTCGCTTCCCTACTGATACTACGAGTTGGTGTATCATTTCCATTCCCACCTATTGGGCAAAGGATCGTGTGTTAGTGCTTGTGCGCTTCCCTCGCTCTGCGCGGCACCGCCATTGCTATGCAAAGACGCACCGCGACTAGCAAGCTCACTAATCAACCGACCGTCATCTCCCAAAGCTAGATTTTCCACTTCAGAATCAGAATCACCGAATAGGAGCTCAATCACTTCCCTAAGTGTCAACTTTTTGCATGCCATTGTCGTTTATTTCGTCTCAATAACTTCTGAATCCAGCAATACCCCTTCAGCAAAATGGCTTCCTGGCGCACTGTCTCCGCTCTCTCACCCCACAGTTTGCATGGGACTTCCTCGAACATTTTGCATTGAAGCAAGACGTTTTTATGAGCTAAGGTCTAAGTATAGGATGTCTGCCAACTAGTGGTAGGGAGTATGAACGACATGTAACACTCTAGTGGGAGAAAACAGCTGTTTTGTTCAGTACCGTGGTGTGTCGCAAATGTGCGACTCTGTCGCCTAAAGGGTTAAGCCACTTGCAGGACATCAAGATGTTTGCAGGGATTGACCTTGAAGCATGGTCGGCTGGGTTCATGTCTGTGGGAATTTGGTTCCGTTGTTCTGGTCGGGATGACTCTCTGATTCTCTGAACACGATTGCTCACAAAGCATAGAACCTTCTGGATTTGTTGCGTATTGTAACAGTCGGAGTTATTGAATGTAGCTCCACTAGGTGGCGCCTCCTTTTGTTAAGTGGATAATGTAACATATACCTAGAAGAAGAGTTGATGTGCTTCCACTCCACCATGCGTAGCAATGCTGCCAGCGGAGTGAAGACCACCCTTTTATCTTATTTTATATTGTGATGTATAGGTGTATGATCCTCGGCCTATGTGTGTCAAGGCATGTATGCGTGTGATAACTAGTGCCGTAGCGACCTGGCTTGGTATGGTCTGTAAGTTACAGTGGAATAAAAGTATATGCGGAAATTCCACATGCTGCCTGCCATGTCGTCTGAGCTAACCGGAGCTACCACCACTGAAAGCAGACCATTACCTTCCCCTGCACCGACCACGTTACAGTATGTAGCCAAGTATGATTTGCTGTCGGTAAAGAACCGCACAGATTGGAACTGGACGTCCATCTCCTCGGCAAGCATGTCTGCGATTTCCACAGCCAGAACAGCTGGGATTGTTACTCCTGGTTGCGGTGCCAGTTTGGCCTTGCCAAACACAAATTCAAGTTCACTCTTCACCATCTGCATCCATAACCTCGTTTCAGGGAGTGGGTCATCCCATTCGCAGTTCTCTGTGGTGAGTTCTATCAGCAAGGCCCTGTCTTGAATGCTGACTGGGGCCGCAAAGTCATATATATTTATGGTTGACAATGCACCTCTGCATATATAAGGCTTCTCTATGGCAGACACCTGAACGGTGAAGTCGTCTCTGGCGAAGTCCCAACTTATTGCAAGACTTTGTTGCATGGGTGGGAAGTTCAAGGTCCTTTAGGCCCTTTGTGAGGTCCTCCCTAGGTAATGCCTTCATTACGTTGATGCTATTGGAGGCAACATTGTGGAGCTTCAGATTGGATGCAGCCAGTGTCTCTTGTGCATTCTTGAGGAGAGCAATAGCCTCTCCATCTGATACGAATGAGAGAATGAGATAAGGCCATCGTCGACATAGAAATGTCGTTCCACAAACCGTCTTGTACTACAGCTGTCCTCCCCTTGATCTTGCGAAGCCTTCCTTAGCCCATAGATTGCCTAAGCAGGTGATCTGCTGTTTCCAAAGACATGTACTCCGTACTCCGAATTGTACTCCTCTGTGGGTTCCTCCATGTCGTTGTTGCGGTGCCAAAGCAAACGTAAGAAGTTCCTGTGATCCTCCTGCCCTAAGAAACAGTGGAACATCTGCTTGACCTCAGCTGTGACTGCCATTCGCTCCTCGTGGAACCGCATGATGACGCCTAGCAGACTATGGCTGAGGTTAGGGTTAGAAAGATGTCGTTTAGAGACACACCCTGATGCTCTGCGCTGGAGTCAAAGATCAACCTTACTTGGTCTGGCTTGTTTAGGTGATAAACTCTGAAGAAGGGGCGATACCAGCATTCCTTTTGTTCCTTTAATGGTGGCGGTGGTTCTGCATGTCCATTGTCAAATAAGTTCTGCAGTCCACAAAATGTTGTTTCATTTTAGGTCACTTTTCCAGCGTTCGACAAACCGAGGCAAGGCGTTGGCTGGCTTGCTGTTTGTTGTTGGGTAGGTGTGGTCTTAGAGAGCGGAAAGGCAGTGGATGTCCTTCTCTATTATCTGCAGGAAGGCTTGTTCTTCTATTGAGAAGGCAAGTTTTTCATCTGCACTTGTGCATTGAAATATTGTTTCTCCCATAGTGTCGGCCTTGACTAGCCTGTTTCTTTGGCTAGAAATGTGAGAGTTAATCTTGTGACGACCTTAACAGCTGAAGCTTTCCTTTACTTGGATGCTGTTTTGGCATGGGAAGAGACAGCTTGGTCGCCCATTGTCCAGGATGGTTGTCTTGAGAATATTTATATGACCGGGTTTGTGAGTCCCACCCAGACAAATGTCACCAACAATAACTCACCCCAGAGCTAACGTCTGTGCGATAGAAGTAGTTGGGGGCCCATTACGCTGTTCAAGCACCTTATGAGCTTGAATAACATCTCTCCCAAGTAGCAGTAGGATAGCTGCCTGAGGTTTGAGAGTGGGAATCTCTACAGCGATGTCCTCCAAGTGAGGATGGTGGCGAGCAGCTTGAGGGGTTGGGATTTCATTTTGCCAGGAAGCATGTCACATTCAATAAGCGTCGGCAATGGAAGGTTGGATTTATCATCAGCTGATTCCACAAAGAAATTGCTTGCTCTTCTCCCAGTGACCTCGGAGTGTATGGGGAAGAGTTCTTAGAAATACTGAAGATGTCAAAGACAGAAGATCTGGCCAGAGACTTACTGCTTTGATTTTCTAGTATTGCATAGGCTCTGAGTTGTTTGTCATGGCGACCTTTGGGATAGATGTTGACCAGGCAGATCTTGGCACATGAGTGTCCACCAATCTCATTTCCACTCCTGTATACATGTGGAGGTTGCAATGGGTGATGCTGTCTCTCGCTCCTCGCCACGATTGGTGATGGGCTCTTTGACGGTGTGCGATGTCCATGGTGCGGGACCAGTGTTTCAGGAAAACCCTACGTTTTTCAGGAGGCTTCTCCTGGAAAGCCCTGCATTTTTTGAGAGGGTGGGATTTTCTGTGGATGGGACACTCTTTGCTAGGGTCCTCAACTCCTTTATCTGCATTTTGTCTTTTTTCAGAGGTGACCACTTCTGTTCTGTTAACTGAGACGGGCATTCTTGTTCTGTCATGCCTCCTTAAATATTTGTCAAACAGCTTTGAATGTTGCACTGGATGATGGAGTTGGAGACCTGAAACTGGGGTTGTTTCTCATCTTGGCTTCATTTCTAATGAAGGTTGCGAAGACAGTGAATGGAGGAAATGATACCAAGCGTTCTTGTTTGTACTTCGTGCCATGTGTCATCCATTTCTCTTGCAGGCCAAATGGAAGTTTGTCTACTATGGGATGGATACCATGTGATGTATCAAGGTATAGTTATCATGGTATATGGCCTCCGCTCTTGGCAGAATCTATCTCTGAAAGAGGGTCGCCAAGGTCACGTAGTAGATGAGGGTTCTTATTTGTAATTCTGGGTAAGCTTTCCAGCCTATCAAACAGAGCCTTTTCTAGGCTTCAGGAGAGCCATAACACTCTTGTAGCCTCTTCCACACTTTGTTCAGTCCAGTGGAAGGGTTGTTAGTGAGCGCTGCTCAGATGTTTAACGTGACATGAGGATTCATCACCTAACCATTTGGTCAGGAGGTCAAGCTCTTTGCGAGCTGTTAGGTGTAAACTTTAAGTGGTGTTCTCGAACAAGGATTTCCATGCGCTGTAGTCACCTGGCTTGTCACTAAACTCAAACTAAACTGTAAGTCCTCCAGTGAGCAACTCATGTCTAGCTAGGAATCTGGTGAGGTCAGACATATTTGAGTTTTCTTGTGAGAAAATCTGAGGTGTAGAGCGTTGTGGTGGTTCACGCATCACGTAGTACTGAGGTAGCTGGGAGACAATGCCATGCCCTTTGGTCATGTAAGGCAGTAAGGTGTTGGGTCCTATAGCAGGGTCCCATATGTCTGAATTTAAGAACCTCCTCTGCAACATCTGGAATTTTCTCAAGGACCATTTCAACTTCCTCAAGGATTTCTAGAACTGAACTGTATAAACAACATCGAAAGGAAGTCCTTAAACTTTGATCAGGACAACCGTTTATACACTGTTTGAAGAGCTGAAGCTGAAGCTACATTAGGTAGCTAACCAGCAACCAAAAGCACCGATGCTTCAGGCTCCATCTGCACTAAACTGACTGGAGATACTAATGCCTTGTTCACATTACACACCTATCGGTCTGCCAACTGGAATCAAAAAGTCATTGTGGTTTGCACAACATGAATGATCAGTGACAGGGGTTACTTTGGATTCAGTTTTATAAGGGAACTATGCACGTTTGCTGTTCATTGATTTCAGATCGGCATTCAACACCATAGTTCCCCTTAGACTGGTCGCCAAGCTCAGGGATCTGGGGCTGAGTTTCTTCACTTCTGACCAGCAGACCACAGGTGGTGAAGATCGTAATTTGGCACTTCAGCAGCCACACCCTCAACTGCAGTGCCCCCCCCAAGGCTGCGTCCTGAGCCCCCACACAGAGAAAGATGAGAAACATTTGCAGCACAAGCCATGTGCCCTCCTTCTCCCCAAAACCGAAAGTGAAATGGGAGTTAGGTCTACATTCATATATGCTTCCACAGGGGGCAGTATTGCACTGTATTAAGACATCAGATAGTTAACAGTTCAGTACGGCATTCTGAGGCCCAAAAAAAACTTGTATCAAGCTTGTAGCAAGCCTGGGGCTAGTGGGCTACACACTTGCTATGTATACTGCTCTGTGCAACGCTATTTATCATTTTCGTTTGATTATAGTAGGCAGAGATGGACAGAGTACTCGACCCCAGTACTTGAGTAAGAGTACAAATACTACTGGTCAAAATTTACTCCGTAACAAGTAAAAGTAGCTCAGTCGACATGTTACTCAAGTAAGAGTAAAAAAGTACTTGCTTTTAAAGGTACTTAAGTATCCAAAAGTCCATGCTTTTAAATTTACTTTAAGTAAAAGTAAGAGTAAGAGTAAATTTCTTATTTTTCACATCAATGAATTACTATAATTTTTTCTAAATTAATTTAAGGACCTTTTAACTCTTGTTTCTGAGAATTAACTCTTTGAAACCACCTGCACTGATGTGCTTGCTTTTAGAACCACAATGTTATATAAAGCCTGCAGAAGCGCCTATAAAAACAAATACAATGAATGGGATCACAGGAGGACAGCAGATGCTGCAGATGCAGATGTTTATTAACAATCATTAAACCAAATGTAACCAAATGAACCTGCACCGTCCAACTAACTCTCTATCATTTAGCTAAGTTGGGAACTGGAACCCCCTCAAAGACCAATGTTGCCCCCAGACCACTGGTTGAGAATCACTGCTTTACAAAAAACTACATCTGATGCAGCCATTGTCGCGGTTTTGTGTTGACAAACGCAGTCGAGAGCGTGGTTACTTTGGTGGTATCCTTATGGGGAGGGATGACGTATTTCCGCTTTTACATAGCAGTGATGTTGATAGGTTTTCAATGTAGTGAGTCCCTGGGACCCACAGGTGGTGAGTTGAGTGGGTCCCTGGGAAATTCAATGGGTCCTGACTCCCCAGTAAAAAAAATGTATTTCTTTCTTATATTATTCTATTTCTTAAATTTAATTGAGTGTTAAACTCCTTTGATGGTGGTATGATATGGTTATAATAAACTGATATATTCATGTATGTTCAAAATGTATCTGAAATTAAACAAATAAAATTCCAAATCTGAAAAGTTTATTGCAAAACAACTGTCACAGGGGCATGACATATGACATTCAAATCAAACAGCATTGTTGTAGCAACATAAATAGCACCAAAATAAATTACTAAAATTCAGATAGTCTGCTGACCTGCAATAGGTTTTGTCTTTTTCTTTGGTGGCATTTTTGCGTTCTCCTTTTCCTGCTTACTCGAGAAAAAGCGGGATCTCGTTGGAAGCGCAATGTATGCGCAGACGCCGTTTGGGCATAACAAAATGGCGGCTGCCATTCAATGTAGTTTTCATCACCACCACCGGATTATGTTTTATTTATTTCATTACAGCACGTCCCCTAAACGTTAAAACATAATCTACACAAATGAGCACAGCATCGAGCAGTGGAAACGTGGGTTTATTTACTATGAAGTTCGTATTTTTAATTGTTGAAATCAAAGGTGTAGCAAGCTTTTCAAAAGTGTGGGGGATGGATGTGGTGGTGGTGGTAGTGGTGGTGTTTTTTTAAAACAATTTTGGGTCGGGGGGTTGATTCATTTAATTATAATATTTATAATAGAAGCGAACTGCAACTGTACTTTTTCTTTTTTACCATTAAATGTTATTTTATACATTATCATATTTTATAATGTTCTGTCATGGACTATGTCACTTCACTGCTAACAGAAAAGAGAGCTGCTCACTGCCAGTTGCAGCTTCTTATCCTGATCTGCAGTCTTTGTAAATTTTTTGTCTCCGTGATTGTTATTATTAGTACTTCGATTATCAAAAATCACAGTTACATGTCAGGATGTGGTTATTATAGACAGATTAAATATTTAACTGTCATGTGTCATCACAGTAACAGCGTTACATACATTAGCAGCTGTAAACACATAAAAACATTATAAAACACATCATGTGGTTTGGTGTCGACCTGTATACTGAACGTATCAGGAGTAATCAACGTTTATAATCATCAGAGAACGTTACAGACATTGTTTTTGGTTGCTCTCCGTTTCCAGAGAATTCACAGAGAAGCTGGAGAAGTTTGTGACATTTTCATCCCGGATTTTTGTGAGAAGGGAATTAAACGCCTGTCCCAAATAAACGCCTGATCTGTTAAGTGGTTGAGACAAATAAACGCCCGGCTATTATTTGGTATCTTATGGTAGTTCCTGCATCATCAGCACAAGCTGAACAATAAATCTAACATAGCAAGAGAAGCGTTTGTGCAAAAGTGCAGAAAAAGTGTGGGTGTTGAACCCTCTCACCGGGAAAAGTGTGGGTGTTAAAACACACACATCCCCCACGGGTGCGACGCCATTGGTTGAAATGAAATCAGCGGTGACGGGCTAAATTAGCATGTCGCGATACTTTGTACAGGGGATCACGTCTGCACCGAGTAGATGCGCAGAGGGGTGAAACAGCGCTTGTCCGGTCTGCTAACAACAAGGTTTCTTTTGCCAGTTACTGTGATTAAACACGAGTTGTTTAATGTTCACAATGTATCGTTTTTCATGGGGAAAATGAGGTGCATCCCCGGGTCGCATGGATAGTGAGTTTAGTGCGTCCTTTCAGATTTTAATGCGTCACGGACGCAGGACGTGTACTTAGCAACATCACTGACGTAGATCTCAGTGGAGAGCGTGCACTGTGATAGGTTTCCTTCTTTGACAAACACAGCTTGTGTCCAATAGTATTTTAGAAAAAAAAAAAAAAAAGAGCAGACTTTTCAGCCTTCCTAGAAATTAACTCGAGTAAAAGTATTTGTCTTGGAAATGTAATCAAGTAGTAATAAGTACCAAAGAAATCTAATACTCAAGTAAAGTACAAATCCTCTAGATATATACAGTACAGTACTCAAGTAAATTTACTCCGTTACTGTCCACCACTGATAGTAGGACTCAAGTGACGACTCACAGGTTATTTGAATGAACCGGGTTAAAGATCTGGATGAGTCAAGATTCATACACCTCTAGATTAAACTATTCCTATTGTTTTGAAAAGTTTTAAGACCACGATTCACTGTTCACATACATTGTCTTACATAAACATTGGTTTACAGGTTTTAACAGAACAAAACCAAAATCACTTAATAGGCAAGGAACATTACGTGTTAGAATATATCCAACACACACACAGACATATGCAGAAGAAGCAGTGATGATTTAAACATATTTGGTAAAGTGCTAGCTTAATCCTTAATACAAAAATATATTTCAAAGGTAGATAATTATATTCATAAGCATAAATGTGAAGTCAGTTCGTTTCAGAAGTTTTTCTTCCAACTATACTAAAACTTACCAAAAGATGGCACTGTGGTTCCACAAAATATCATACACATTAATCCAGAGTTTGTAATATGGTCCAAATTAGTGCCAGACTGATGGGAGAAACATCAAATTTGTCATCAAACTTATCATGCTGGTTCAGAATATGTTATTTTTGAAAAGATGAGGGTCCAGTTTGATACTCATCCAGGATTAGCAGGAAATCAGGTCTTACTTGGGGCGCCGTTTAGCTCAGTTGGTAGCGCACGCGTCCCATGTACCCAGGCTCTGCAGCAGACCTGGGTTCGACTCCCGGCCTGGGTCCCTTTGCTGCGTGTCACTCCCTCTCTCTCCCCCCTGTTTCCTGTCATATCTTAAGTTAATCTATCAATAAAGCCGTAAAAAGGCCTAAAAAATAAAAAAATCAGGTCTTACTGACTTCTGTTGTGGAATGAGAAGGCAATAGTTTGAACAACATCATAAATTATACTTTGGCCAAAGAGAAGGCAGAGCACCAGATGCTGGTCTCCTGGCATTGTTGTCTCTGGAAGAAGAAACTGTCATTTCAAAGGTTCTTCCTGCAGACACAGTTTTATGGCTATGCCAAATGTTTTCCTCTTTTTTGCCCGGGCAAAAGTTGACAAAAAAGGGGGGGGACCTACTGGGCCCACCTTTTGGGGGAGAAGGGCAGTAGGTGAGAGTTGAACACAGACACAGAACAGGGTCTCCTTTAAAGATGAAACAATAGGACATGTTCCTACAGCCTCACTAGCCTTTTTTAGACGGGGCACCAAGCTGTCAATTTGCCCGTCCTTTTGGCGGCTCGGTCCGCGGTTGTAGACAGAGGGCGGCAAATTGGGGGTCTGTTTTGGTCCGCCGATTTTCCGCCTCAAAGAGTACACTTATTTCCGCCTCGTTTGCTATCTACAAACGCAACGTGCCGGCCTTTGCGTGAGGTGGGCAGAGGTGACGATGACCTGCACTGTAGTGTGACCCACAGCCAGGGAGCTTTAAAACCAAGAAACAGTTGATCACAGCAGTCAGTCCATCATTTCATCCACAGACATTAAGATGAGCAACTGGCACTGCATGAAAAGTGGGATTTTCATCAGTATGCGGCACTGTAGATTGACGTGGAATTTCAGGTTTGCGACTGCAAGCGGCAAATTGCAGGCAACACCGAAAACTGACGTAAATTGTCGGAAATTGACTAGGGCCTTGCTTGGCAGTTGTCCCCCGATGACCCCCCTCCCCCTGATCTAGGGGTATGGAATTAGATTTGTGCCAAAAGAAACAAACAAAACTTCTTAAATGTCAAACAAAAACAGGAATTTGAGAGAACATAAAACTCATTTCAAAAATAAAACTTAGAACTGCAATCAAATAATTTGTCAAATAGTGTAAAATATTGGTGTTTTACTCTTCTAATAATGCATTATTTTGTTTACGGTTTCCTCTGCTAGTCTCTCTCCACTCAGACTTTTGCGCTGACTCTCAGCTTTGCGGTCGCTCTGCAGTTCTGTCGCGCTCCAGAGAGAAGAGCTGCAGAGAGACCGCAAAGCTGAGAGTCAGCGCAAAAGTCTGAGCGGAGAGAAACCAGCAGAGGGAACCGTAAACAAAATAATGCATTATTAGAAGAGTAAAAGACCAGTATTTTACACTATTTGACAAATTATTTGATTGCAGTTCTAAGTTTTATTTTTGAAATGAGTTTTATGTTCTCTCAAATTCCTGTTTTTGTTTGACATTTGAGAAGTTTTGTTTGTTGCTTTTGGCACAAATCTAATTCCATATAGGGGAGGCTTTAACATGTAAATGAAAATGCTGTGAGCTATACAAATGCAAATCAGGGTAGCAGGGGGAGTTTTACCCCAGGTGACCTTTTTCTAAAAGGTGTTAACTTCATTTTAAGAAAATCTCTGGTATAAATAGATGAGGCTCAGTATAGCCTAATTATAGACCCTTATATTTTAGCTTGAATTGATTTGTTTAATTATTCTTTTGTTTCTCTCTCTCTCTCCTGGGAACAAGTTAAAGATAAAACGCCAGTTGTTAAGTTAAGAAGTTAAAATTTGCATGAAATATTTTGAGATAACCGAGATATTAAAATGTGAAAAAAAAAAAAAAAAAAGCATTTCTATAATTTCATGGGTTCTGAATGTTTAAAAGCAGTTGAAAAGTCATTCTTTTTGCGTGTGAGAGCAGAGACGTTCTACTATGGTGAGAGTTCATGACCTGTACGAGTTTTTACACTTCCGGGTTGACCGGAGCATGAGTGACGAGGAAGAAGGAGTGGAGAGTTAATGGCGTCGAGCAGCTGACAGTGGACTGTGTGTGTCGTCACTGTCGTGTTTCATCACTAACGGACTGTGAACTGTTGTCGGACGACGTGCTGCAAGTGTGTGAGTTGGACCCTCCATCGCAGTCAAAGTGTTTGTGTTTTAATGGACACGAAGAAAGTTCGGCTAAGTTAGCTAGCAGGAGCTAAGCTAGCGGCACAGCCATTGTCGCGAGGAGGCCTGCGCGGACGGGAGAAGCTTTGCCGGGTCGCCACTAAGAATGTCGCCGACGGACGGAGCTTCGCTGCCGCAGAGGGACACAGAGGTTTATCGCTGCGAGCATTTTGTTTTCACAGGCTAAGTTAACCTCGCCTCATAACAAGGCGGCGACCTCCTATTAGCTCGGAGCTATGTCTG
Organism: Sparus aurata; assembly: GCF_900880675.1. Taxonomy (NCBI): domain Eukaryota; kingdom Metazoa; phylum Chordata; class Actinopteri; order Spariformes; family Sparidae; genus Sparus; species Sparus aurata. The sequence continues at coordinate 1,576,853 of NC_044198.1, forward strand.
CAAGTCCAGATTTACGTGATGCCGATAATGACGCCATCGTGTGTAAGTAAATGTTACTGTTTTCTCCCTTGTTGAATTTTTACTGTGACTTACGTTTCTTTATTCATACCACTCTATTTATTGTTTTCCAGCTGCCTGTAAGACATTACGAGACAATACGCAGGACAACAAACAACCAGATCTTGCATCGCAGGCGGACGCTGTGAGGAGTTCAGCTCGGAGTCGATCGAGGACAAAGAGGGTAAGGGCGTTTTCACACCTATAGTTCGTTTGCTCTGGTCCGAATCAGGGACCAACTTGTTACAATGTTGCATATTGCCTCGAGTTTGGTTTGTGTTCACACAGCAGCATTTACAAGTGGACCAAAATGTGTGATGCGCGAGGAAACTGCTCTCTAATTGGTCTAAATTTCGAAAACGACGCAGCAATCAGCTGAAGTTAGCACCGAGCAGAAAGGAAGTCAAGCACTGAAACAACAACAATTTGACATCCGGTTACTTTTCAAAATAAAACCCTCCGTGTTTACACCAGCACACAAATCTCAAAAAAGAGACAAACACAAGCTCTTCTGCTGATCCTTCGGTCGGAAACACTTCGTGTTGTTGTTTTTATGACACAGACCTATAACTGCCAGCTGCCTACCGTACTGCACCGTGTCCGACTCAAAACGTAACCGGGGGTTACCGGACGGCGGAGCAAAACACCTGATCGGGCCGTAACGCAGCGGACACGTATCCAGTGGAAATTCGGGGTTAAGCACTGATGCTTCCTGCAGTTGGGTCGGATCGAGTTTGGATCATGTTCTCACCACAAACGAACTGTACCAGAATCTGTTTGGAACCGGACCGAGACCACCTCTTCAACAAGGTCTCGGTCCGGTTGTTTTGGTCCGCACCCGAGTGCGATTGATGAGTTCACACCTTCCCAAACGAAGTGCACCAAGGGGGTAAACGCTCCAGGGTTCGATTCAACCGAACTAAACAAGGCAGGTGTGAAAACGCCCTAAGATTTATTAGATTAGATCCGTTTTTGGTCAATGTGACTATTGTTCTATTAAATAATAGATGTGTTGTATCCACACGCAGTGCATCGCGCAGTACTGATCGTTTCTATTTTTTGTTTTTACAGCTGCTGGAAGCGAGACAGAGTGCTAGCTGAGGATGAGGTGGACCTTTGGAAGTGCGCCGCCAACGACCTGATGTCTGAGGAGGAAGACGGCACAAGACGGCGGGGTGTCTGGATGAATTGTGCGACCTCCGTCCTTTCGCAGCCGGGAGCTCACCGAGCTCTGTGCCACGCTGCAGTCACATGAGAGGCGATTCCGAAGTACAGGGCAGCGCACCACAGACGTCTGCAAAAACAGACACTTCGCGGTGCTGTAGGATTTTGGGCCTCTTGTGAGCTTCCCGTTTGTTGTGTGGGCAGATTATGCGATTGTAGCAGTATGAAGGAGCGTTTGATGGGTTTCAGCTGTGTGGCTTCTCCAGCCAATCACTGTGAGGGAGCACCTTATAAAGGCAGGCATAGGGCACCTGGTTGTCCTCTTGCCTGACGGAGCCTGGGTCACGTCACTTCCTGGTGCCCTTCACTTCCGCCTTCGCTTGGTTGCAGGTAGGCTGCCGGTAGCGACTATAGTCTGGTCTCACGTTGTCTCTCCAGTTGTTTTCATGGTTATTTTATTTCAGCGGCTCGCTTGGGTGTTGCTGCTGGCTGCATGTTGCTCGCTGCTGGTTGTGTGCTGCTTACTGTCTGCTGCTGGTTGCTGTGTAGCTGATCGCGTTGCTCCACACCGTGCCGACCGTGATTGCCTGACTGGTATGTAGCACAGTGACTGTAGCTTCCTCCTCCAGCCACTCGTAAGTTGCTAATATCTGTTCTCTTATTGTAGGGTAAAGACACCTGTGTAGCGGCATAGCAACCGCTAACCTGCAAGAAATCGCTGCTGCTTTGCTTCGCTTCGCTGCTTTGCTTCACTTCGCTGCTTTGCCTCACCGCTAGCTGCCGTGCTGCTAACAGCTGCATCGCTTTACGTAGCTATTGCTTTGACTCATTGCTTGGCCTCACACTGCGCTGACACACTTTTATTTGCATCCGCGGTTGCGGTGCTTCAGCGCTGTCTGACTGGCTCCTGGCTGCTCACTACAGCTGGCTAAAAGTGTTAGCCTTCATCCAGGCTTTGTTTAAAGCGTTGCCGTGGCCCAATCGTCGCTCGGCAATCCCATATTGAACTGTGTACTGTCAACCCTGTCACTTGTTTTGTGTGTGTGTATGTGTGTGTGTGCGTGTGCATGAGAGAGTACAGTGGGAGAATTTATCCCATTCTTTGTGATTAGTAGTTTATGACTTTTTCTTTATTTTCTTTTGTAACAATTGGTTTCACTGCAACCTGTAATTCTGATTTGTTAGCTTATGGTTATTTTGGTCTTTGCAGGTTGCAGGTGAATTTAATTTGATGTAAATCTTAATTCTATTTTATTTGATATTGTGTTAATTCTTAGATGTGAGATTAAGTCTTGATTTCTTGTTGGTGATTAGTTGCATTTAATGTTTGTGTTCTCACCTGCTGTCCTCTGATTTCCCCCATTCAGGTGCTGAGCCTAGGGTGGTGGATTGGTGTCCTGGTGGCGGTGTCCCTCTTGTATTTTGCACTTTTTAGGTTGATTTTGCTTCACTTTTATTTACTTCACGTGTGGTGTTCCTGGGATCCCTTTTGTTTTGGACCCATCTCCCCCCACTAAGTCTCAGCCCTGATTGGTCCCCATTTTTGCCCCCAGTGAGTGACTTCTTAATACGTTTTTAAGACTATTTAAACTAAAATCAATAAAAGTTTTGTACCCAGTTATGCTGTCTCTGCCTCATTGTAAAACGGACCTGAGTGCCTTATTTCATTTACAAGTTGTCCTTTAAAAGATAAAAAGGTCCCTGGGTGAAACCCCCAGGGTGGCGTTGTTTGGCATAAAATGTCGTCTTAACTGAATGCCGTCCCGAGCACGCACCTCGTGCCGCCACACTTTGTACATGCTGTGTGTTTGTGTTTGTGCTAATAAAACTCTTTCTCACTGGGGTTTACATTTATAATGACCCAGGGTGACCAATGACGAGTGATTTTGCTCGTTTAAGAGTAGTGGTTTCATCCAATACTGAGTGAGGATATTCAAGCCAGCCCACACATTCTCTGGCCAGGCGTGGTTTCGCTGCTATTCATATGCAAATTGGAGCCGTTCGCACCTCCGGGAGCTCCACTGACGTCATGGTTCGTTTCCGACAATTTTCGGCACAGACGAACGCCACGTTCACACCCTGTAAATTGTCGTTAACTGCCGAAAATTAGGGAGATTTCCGGGCGTTTACGGGGCCAAAAATCCCACTTTTCGTGCAGTGTGGACAGCCGCTGAGATCCAGGAGATGCTAGCATCTCCTCGGTCTCTGTAGCTGTTTGGTTGTGTTGGCTTGTTGTTGTGTCGGCAAGTGAAGGACGGTCACTACTTTCAAATTAAAAGCCCCCCTCTAAGAACCCAGTTCTAAAATTTTGAAGACAAATGTGTTGTCACTGTTCACAGCCCAACTTCGAGCTTCACGTCACGTCACATGTTTACGCCTACCTCAGAGGCGACTTTTGGAAAAGGAGGAATGTCACGCCTCCGTTTTAGAAAGACAGGTCGGCACATTGCCCTCCTTACCTTGGAGCCAATGTGCCGCCTTTTCTATCTAAAAAGGGCTATTGATAACTCATGGATATCTGCTTGGCATGGGCGAGCTCTTTAATGGCTTCTTTTAACAGTTCACACTTAGCAATTAAATGCTGATCTGCCTTTGATCTGACACTTTTGTCAGTGAGTGGAAAATCCGTGCTACAGCTCCTGTTAGACATGTTACACAAAGACACAAAAACCTCAGGTGTAAAGGCAACAGATTGTCAGTGTGAGTCTCACCAACTGACAAGTCACACCCAAACACATACAATTACCTAATTAATGATCATCAAAGTGTGAACTCATGGCAGACTAAACATTTTCGCAATGTGTGTGTGTGTGGGTGTCTGTGTGTTTATGAGAGAGAGAGACCTTGTCTAGCGATGCCTTTATTCCACATAGAAAATCCTCAAATAGGAGCCAATTAGAACACAATGCAGCTGAAAGCATGTATTTATCACACTGCTGCTCCTCCCCCCTCCTCTCCTGATGGCCATGATGGAGAGCTGCATCTACAGTGAGAAAGTGAATGCGTTTGGCCTGAGATATTTAGGGAATCCCTCATCCAGCTACTATGATCTTTGGAGAGATTGAAGTTGTATCATTGTAAATATTAAAGACTTTTTCACTTCAAAACTATTGTGGTCAATACTCTACTTATCCCTGTGAGTGAGTTGACCCCCCCATCATTAATAATAACAATAATAATAATAATACATTTAATTTTTATAGCGCCTTTCAGGGTACCCAAGGACACTTAACAAAATGGAACAAACTAAACAAAGAATAAATGGATAAACAAAAAATACATAAAAGATAAAAATAGAAAAGTTGATTGATTTGGTAGAGAAGAGAACAGTAGAGAACAGTAACAGTGGTACAGTAGAGAAGGTCCACCCATTACTAACTGTGGTCTCCAAATATTTTTTGGTTCATCAACATCGAGAATATTTCCACTTCTTGGAATGGGACTTCTATCACTTCTTCCTCTTTTTCCTTTCACATTTTAACTTCTTTCTCTGTGTTGTTGTCACAATTATCAGCAGGTAGGATCTACCTATACAGCAGGGAAAGACAATGACAGCCCAGAATGTATGCGTGTGTTCATCTACGAACGGATATTACTGTCAGACGGGAAATGAAATGCCAGGTTGTTGCATATGTGTGTGTGTGTGCGCGCAAAAAGAGTGTTTAGTGCAGGAGTCTGTGGTTGCAGCCTTACAGATATGAACACACACACACACACACACAATGTCTTTTGTAATCAGTGATGCAGCTGACCAGACCACTAGAACTTATCAAAAACTAGAGATGTCCACAGGTTCACACACAGAAAGCCCGGTAATCAAAACACAAACACAAAAATAGTTGTCACATAATTTTTAAGTACACTTATTGACATCTTCCAAAAACATCTTCTTCAGTGGACTGAGTTCACACACTGTTGTTAGCTTCATCCCGGAAGAGAGGCAGGCCACTAAGCAAACACTGACCAGGCATAACATTATGACCACTGACAGGTGAAGTGAATAACACTTATTATCTCTTTATCATGGCACCTGTTAGTAAGTGGGATATATTAGACAGCAAGTGAAAATGTTGTCCTAAGAGTTGATGTGTTAGAAACAGGATAAATGGGCAAGCATAAAGATTTGAGCGAGTTTGACAAGGGCCAAAATGTCGATGACTGGATCAGAGCATCTTCAAAACTGAAGCAGCTCTTGTGGGGTGTTCCTGGTTTTCAGTGGTCAGTATCTTTTATAAGTGGTCCAAGGAAGGAACAGTGGTAAACCGATGACAGGGTCATGGGCTCACTGACGTAGGGAGAGAAGGCTGGCCAGTGTGGTCCAATCCAACAGACAAACTACGGTTTTTCAAATTGCTGAAGAAGTTAATGCTGGTTCTGATTGAAATGTGCTAGAATACACGGTGGAGCCCAGTTTGTTGCGTATCAGGCTGCATAGCCCATGCTGACCCCTGTCTACTGCCAAAAGCACCAACAATGGGCGTATAAGCAATCAGAACTGGACCACTGAGCAATAAAAGAAGATGGCCTGTGCTGACGAATCCAGTCTCTCCCTTCCTGCTGTTAAGACGTTTTCTTTTACATCACGTGGATGGCTTGGTGCGTGTGCGTCGCTTACCTGGGGAACACATGGCACCAGGATGCACTATAGGAAAAAGGCAAGCCAGCGAAGCAGTGTAATGCTTTGGGCAATGGTCTGCTGGGAAACCTTGGGTTCTCTCATCTGTGTGGAATTTACCTACCTAAGCATTGTTGCAGAAAACGCACACCCTTTCATGGAAATGGTATTCCCTGATGGCTGTGGCCTGGGTTTACAAGTAACTCATCACATTTGGAGAAATGTGATGAGATTTCAGCAAAGAGTAGAGTAGGGGATTCTTATGTTTATTTCAGTAATAACTCTACAGTTCCAAATTCTTAGTTGGTTGGTTGGTTGCTCACTGTGTTACTGGGAGTTTGACAGGTGTTGGATGTGCTAGCTTGGCGTAGGTGTTTGAGAGGGTACTAGCTTGTGTCCCACAGGACAGGAAGTACTAGTTAATCACAGCACAGTCGGGCGGGACTATGCAGAACTGTTTTTTTTTTTGGTACTGTAACAATTAGCATACTCTGAGTCAAACTCTAGCAAGTTTCTACAACCTTGTGAGACTTTGAAAGTTTTATGTCATTCGACCAGCACAAAATCGTTCAAAGATACCCAGCAAAGCCAATAACACCAGTGTATTTTTTTTTGCCATCAACCTGCTTGTGAGGGAGATCCAGTCAGACAGCACATCTGCCCTGTCATGCGTCGACTAAGCAGATTCAAGTGGAAAAGTCTGCTGGCAGATTTCAACTGCCAAACTACAGAAGAGTAGAGTCCCCTCAGGGACAACACCACCCGGCATTCGCTTTTAGAAGGTTTCTAACCATCGCATCCAGTTTTGTGAGTTCCACCTGAGCTCAACTTCTGCTGGGCCTTCGCTGCTTAATGTTGGCATGAACCATCTTCTTAAACTGCTCAAGACTGAGTTGATGTCAAAATAATATAACAATAAATATAATCTTATTGACAGTAATTCAACTTCCAAATTCCACTTCAATATTCAGATTGTTATGAATTAGCTGGGGACTTATTTTTCTTTTTTTTTGGGGGGGGGGGGGGGGAGATTATATATACACGTGTGTGTGTATATATATATAAAAAACTGATCTATTTGTATTATGTCTGTGGTTGAGACTGGTGGCTGAGGTGTGTTAATAGCCTGCCGGGTTTAAGAATCAGAATCAGAATTTCCTTTATTTGTCCAGCAAATGGTGAAATTTCTTCATTACAGCAGCCAAAGAACAGGAAATTGTAATAAACAGTAATAATATTAAAATGATAAACAATGCAATAAAAAAGTAAGAAGTAAGAAATACAAAAAAGAAATATAAAATAGAACTCTCACATACACAGTATATAAAACGTGTGCAAAGTGCCTTACAGAGATTATATTCTCATCTTTAGCTCACACAGTGACTTGAATAAGTAACTTTATTCTCTATACAGTCTTTACACATCACGGTACCGGCGTCACTGTTCAGTGCACGCAGTAATCAACGAATACGTCTGAGTGAGTGAAAAAAAGTTGAGTCCTCACTTTACTGCAGGTGGCGGTAATGAGCCTAAAAGCTGCCAGAAACAGCTGTTTGGAAGCACTTTGGCTTGAGCCACAGTTAAGTGTCCCATCCCATGCGCACATTAGCCAGTATGTGGTCCCTGCCATGCATGAGCAGTGGTGGAGCATGAACTGTCTTCTTCACAAGCTGTTGTTTTCACAACTGATGTGTGGATCTCCCGTTCCACTGAAAGCTCATGGTTACTATATATATATATATATATATATATATATATATATATATATATATATATATATATATATATATATATATTCACATACACTGCACTTGCACCAGACTGAATTGCGTTTCAATAGGAATAAAGTTAAAATCTCATCACATTTTCATTATTAGTCTATATTAGTCTTATGTATAGCACACATTAAGCATCTTCTTCTTTTTTTTTTATTAAAATATAACATGCAATGGTCACATATACTTCTCTTCTCTCTTCAGATGCACTTTTAAAATATTTCACCACCACCCCAGTGACACAGCATCAGGTGCTCCTGTCCCTCTACCTCAGCACAGCAGAGTGACACAGCATCAGGACTAAAGGCTTCACCACTAGACACTGCTGGCCAACCTGGCCATCTCTTCTAATTGACAAAGTGAGATGAGAGTTAGTTCACAGAGGACCATTTCAAATAAAAAAGCAGTTACACATTTCCCAAAAACAAAGATGAGAGAGTGTCAACATGACTTTTGTAACAGAGTCTTAGTCAATGCTGAAAAAATGGCTGATGTACTCAAACAAGAATGATAGCTTGCATTGCTTCTGTTGCAAAATCTTTTCTCCAAAATAATTCAGACTTAATAAGAAAGGACTAAATGACTGGAAAAATGCAAGCCACTTGCTGAAGGTTCATGAGAATAGCCAGGAGCACAATACCGATGTGGCAACATGGGGGTGGACATCGTTTTGCAAAGCGGCCAACAATAGATAAGTGAGAGATGGCACTTGCTGAGGCTGAGAGATAATATGTTTGCCCAATGCCTTATTTATATTGTATTTTTATCACTTGTTTCTTTCTTCAGTTTTGATTTGGTGTGATATTTTTGATTTAAAAGAAATACAATTCTTGAATACATACATGCAGTTTCGGTGTGAGTGTATGAAAATTGATTGTGAAATTGACTGCGATGCAAAGGTGCACCAAATTACACAGGGCTGGCACTGCGGGTGGAGCTTCCAGCTCAGTTGAAGCATCACAGGTAAAGTCAATAAGGGGTTTATCCAAAATTTATTTCATAAAATTATACTATTTAAAATAATATACTGTTCACGGACTTACAGACTTACTGCTTTAACTTGCAAGCTGAATAGACACATAAATTGTGTCAATTGGCGTATAAATCGGTGTATAAATCTTGTATAAGTCTGGTTTCTTTTCCTCTTTGCTAAACCTCCTCTCGGCCATGTGCATTTGTTTACAACGAAGCCGGTGGGAAATCAATCAGTGGATCGATTAGTTATCATACACACATTATGATGTGTATATTTGTGTAGTCTTATCTGTCATAAACAAGACATTACGGGTTACGGGGCGTGTAATGTCTTGTTTATGACAGATAAACAAGACATTACGGGTTACGGGGCGCGTTTGTGTTGCTGTGCTGCAGAGACGAGAGCTGGGACACGGGGTCGGAGGCTCCATTTTCCATGTTACAAGTTACAAGTCGTTTATTTAACCAGCACTATTACTCTGAAGCTGTTTAAGGTAAAATAGAACCATAAGGCAATTATACCGCATAATTCATTTTTAGCCTCTTTCCATCTGTGCTCCTCTGATCAGAGAGGTATCCCTAGCAGAGATACAGAAATTGACACAATATATAAATAGATAAAAGTCGTAATTTGATCAACATTATGTCTAAAATTATTTATTTCATATTTGCAGGTCAGTGCTCAAGCCAACTTCTAATGCTAGTAGCTAATACTTGCACTAACTTAGCGTCAATGGCATGTTGTTAGCTTGCAAGCTAAAGCAGTAAGTCTGTAAGTCCATAAACTGTATATCATTTTAAATAGTACAATTTTATGAAATAAATATTGGATATACACATTATTGACTTAAACCATGATGCTTCACCTGAGCTGGCAGCTTCACCCGGTCCACTGCCGTCAGCCATCTTTGGCTTTGGCGCATGTGCTTTTGGAGTAATCGGGGTTCGATTATTTCCCCCTGTGACCTGCCTGTGACCTATGTGACATCATTTAAACACTTTTTAACCCACAAACTTGAATTCGTGTTCACAGTGAAGACTTCGTAGTCGTAGAAATTAGAGTTGTATTCACAGGACTTCGCACTCATAACTTTTAGATTCATACTCGCATAAAAACAATCCTAACTCAAACAATTTCTCAGACTCATGTATATGACAGTAGAATTAAGTTTCAATGATGTTTCCACACACTGGAACTCCAGCAATGAGATGGCTGAGAGGTATCTCCAACAGCAAACGGCTGTTTACTCAACACTAACAGAGAGGTCCCTCAAGAACAAGGAAATAGCCAATCTGAATGATCAGGAGGTGAGCGTTGTAGAATGAGTGGTTGACATCATGAAGCCTCTGAAGACAATCACCACAATATTAAAAACTGAAACAGCGCCATCAGTTTCTCTGATCTTACCACTGAAAACAATGATCTTGAAATCTATGGATCAAAATGTTGAGGACATTGCTACTGTCAGGGAAATCAAGCATGCGATCAGAGAAAAATCTGCAAAACTGGTACTCTGACGCTGGGCTTCAGGATTTCCTTCACAAGTGCACTGCTTTGGATCCAAGGTTCAAGACACTTCCCCACCTGAAGCCTGCCTGCCAAAAAAAAATCTATGAGGATCTCAATAGAGACCATTTGGTCCATTTTGGGGTATAAGGCCCAAGAAGGGAGCAGTTAGGTGATTTATGGGAGATGAGCAGGGAGACAGGTCAACCGCTCTTTTTCCTAAGATCGAATGGTCGAGAGGATTTCTGATAGAGCATAGGGCAAAGCATTGGGCAGAACTTTGCCAGGATTTGAGAGCACCAGGGGGCGGCCGCCCTGGTTCAGACGCAGGCTTGAGATCTGCTTCAATAAAGATTGCTCTATCATTCCACCCAGCCTTGCCTCTGCAGAATGCTATCATAACTAACTATACACCTACTCCTTTGATTACGACAGCCCAGAAACAACAAGAGCTGAACAGGTTTATATTGATTTTACACTAATGATGATGTTTTCATATTTTTATAACAACTTCTCTCATGTCTTAACTTGAACTGTTGAACTCTGCACTCACTTATTAGGGGGCCAAGCCCGAGGGGCCAAGGGAACGTTCCTAGGACCAGCGGTGCTAGGAACCCTGTTGTAATTGTAAAGATTTTTATTTGTATTTTTCCTGGCTAAAAGTGGTGCTGCAGGCTAAACCGTGCAAGGGAGGGCGGTGCAATTTGGAGGGTTGGTCCAGACTCCTGCGAATATCTCAGACACATAAAACTACATATATCCGCCTGCAGGGGGCGCTATAACCTAGGCCAACACGTTTTTGCCTATAACTCCCAAACCGTATGTCATACATTCAAATACCTTGTATCCCCAGATTCCCTGAATGGACCTGAACCACTTTGAGATCGGCCACGCCCACTTCCGGTAGAACGTTTTTTTTCGCAAAATCGCAAACCTGGAAAACCTACTTTTTCGAACTCCTCCTTGGGATTTTGTCCGATCTGCGTGAAACTTGGCACGTACACTCTTCAGCTGGATCTGATCTAACGCTATCAAAAGAATTTTGCTTGGTCAAGAAATGTTTTATATCTCTTGAACGGCTACACGGATTTTTACGAAATTTGGCCATTATGATGTAGGGCCAATCCTGAGGCCATTTCTTGAAGGTGGTCATGACTGGTCAATGTGGGCGTGGCTTATTACAAGATAAACGACAAACATTAATTTCAGCCAAACTGTTATGCTGAGAGCTTTGAAAGTTATATGGTACAGATAGAATAGGACACAGTTATTCCATACCAAAAATTGCCCTTGTACTCCACTAGGCGGTGCTAAAATGGATGCAATCGCGTTTTTGCCTGTAACGTCCACATTTTAAATAACACATTCGCAAACCTTATATCCATATGTTCCCTGAATAGAGCTGGGTTTTCTGACATGGGACACGCCCACTTCTGCTGCACATTTCGTTTGCTAAATCGCCACATATGCAAAACCTACTTTTTCAAACTCCTCCTTGGGATTTTGTCCGATCTGCATGAAACTTGGCACGTACACTCTTCAGCTGGATCTGATCTAAATTTATCAAATGAATTTTGCTCGGTCAAAAAAATTGCAAATTATTCACAAACACATTTCTGTAGCTAGCTATAAAAATGTAAACTGTTTCATATCTCGGTCAAACTAAATGCTATTAACACCAAATTTGAGTTCCTTGGTTGCCATGACACTTGGACTCAAAACTAGAACTGCAAGCAGTTATGAACGGGAGCCAAGCCCCCACGCGCGTCTCGGACCGGAGCCCACGGAAGTTGGCCCCAAAGGATGACGGGCTCGGGGCAAAAGTGAGAACAGAGGCCAACGTCTGAGCCATGGTATTCGCTGTAATGGCAAGTGCACTGGAAGTGCAAAAGGCTGAATGTGTGCGATTTAGATTTGTTGGAGTAAGCCACGCCCACATTGAGCAGTCATGACCACCTTCAAAATATGGCCTCAGGATTGATGGCCCTACATCATACCAACGAAATTTCGTAAAAATCGGTGCAGCCATTCAAGAGATATAAAGTTCCCATATTTTTAGCGCCACCTAGTGGCCAAAATTCACCAAATTCGGCTTCCCAGCGTCATGGCAACCAAGGATCTCAAATTTGGTGTTAATAGCATTTAGTTTGACCGAGATATGAAACAGGTTACATTTTTATAGCTAGCTACAGAAATTTGTTTGTTAATAATTTGCGTATTTTTTGACCGAGCAAAATTCTTTTGATAACTTTAGATGAGATCCAGCGAAAGAGTGTATGTACCACATTTCACGCAGATCGGACAAAATCCCAAGGAGGAGTTAAAAAAAGTAGGTTGTGCATATGTGGCAATTTAGTGAACGCAATGTGCAGCAGAAGTGGGCGTGTCCTATGTCAGAAAACCCAGCTCTATTCAGGGAACATATGGATATAAAGCGTGCGAATGTGTTATTTAAAATATGGAAGTTACAGGCAAAAACGTGATTGCATCCATTATAGCGCCACCTAGTGGAGTACATGTGCAATTTTTGGTATGGAAGAGCTGTGTCCTATTCTATATGTACCATAAATATTTCAAAGCTCTCAGCATAATAGTTTGGCTGAAATTAATGTTAGTTGTTTATTTTGTAATAAGTCACGCCCACATTGACCAGTCATCACCACCTTCAAGATATGGGCTCAGGATTGGCGCTACATCATACCGACCAAATTTTGTAAAAATCAGTGTAGCCGTTCAAGAGATATAAACTTCCCAAATTTTTAGCGCCCTCTAGTGGCCAAAATTTGCCAAATTCGGCTCATCCCTTCCCAGTGTCATGGCAACCACGGAACTGAAATTTGGTGTTAATAGCATTTAGTTTGACCGAGATATCAAACAGTTTACATTGTTATAGCTAGCTACAGAAATTTGTTCATTGATAATTTGTGCATTTTTTGACCGAGCAAAATGCTTTTGATAACTTTAGATGAGATCCAGCAAAAGAGTGTACGTACCATGTTTCACGCAGATCGGACAAAATCCCAAGGAGGAGTTAAAAAAAGTAGGTTGTGCATATGTGGCAATTTAGTGAACGCAATGTGCAGCAGAAGTGGGCGTGTCCTATGTCAGAAAACCCAGCTCTATTCAGGGAACATATGGATATAAAGCGTGCGAATGTGTTATTTAAAATATGGAAGTTACAGGCAAAAACGTGATTGCATCCATTATAGCGCCACCTAGTGGAGTACATGTGCAATTTTTGGTATGGAAGAGCTGTGTCCTATTCTATATGTACCATAAATATTTCAAAGCTCTCAGCATAATAGTTTGGCTGAAATTAATGTTAGTTGTTTATTTTGTAATAAGTCACGCCCACATTGACCAGTCATCACCACCTTCAAGATATGGGCTCAGGATTGGCGCTACATCATACCGACCAAATTTTGTAAAAATCAGTGTAGCCGTTCAAGAGATATAAACTTCCCAAATTTTTTGCGCCCTCTAGTGGCCAAAATTTGCCAAATTCGGCTCATCCCTTCCCAGTGTCATGGCAACCACGGAACTGAAATTTGGTGTTAATAGCATTTAGTTTGACCGAGATATCAAACAGTTTACATTGTTAAAGCTAGCTACAGAAATTTGTTCATTGATAATTTGTGCATTTTTTGACCGAGCAAAATGCTTTTGATAACTTTAGATGAGATCCAGCGAAAGAGTGTACGTACCATGTTTCACGCAGATCGGACAAAATCCCAAGGAGTTAAAAAAAGTAGGTTTTGCATATGTGGCGATTTAGCGAACGCAATGTGCAGCAGAAGTGGGCGTGTCCCATGTCAGAAAACCCAGCTCTATTCAGGGAACATATGGATATAAAGCGTGCGAATGTGTTATTTAAAATATGGAAGTTACAGGCAAAAACGTGATTGCATCCATTATAGTGCCACCTAGTGGAGTACATGTGCAATTTTTGGTATGGAAGAGCTGTGTCCTATTCTATATGTACCATAAATATTTCAAAGCTCTCAGCATGATAGTTTGGCTGAAATTAATGTTAGTTGTTTATGTTGTAATAAGTCACGCCCACATTGACCAGTCATCACCACCTTCAAGATATGGGCTCAGGATTGGCGCTACATCATACCGACCAAATTTTGTAAAAATCAGTGTAGCCGTTCAAGAGATATAAACTTCCCAAATTTTTAGCGCCCTCTAGTGGCCAAAATTTGCCAAATTCGGCTCATCCCTTCCCAGTGTCATGGCAACCACGGAACTGAAATTTGGTGTTAATAGCATTTAGTTTGACCGAGATATCAAACAGTTTACATTGATATAGCTAGCTACAGAAATTTGTTCATTGATAATTTGTGCATTTTTTGACCGAACCAAATTCTTTTGATAACTTTAGATCAGGTCTAGCTGAAGAGTGTACGTGCCAAGTTTCATGCAGATCGGACAAAATCCCAAGGAGGAGTTCAAAAGAGTAGGTTTTGCGTATGTGGCGATTTAGCGAATGAAATGTGCAGCAGAAGTGGGCGTGTCCCATGTCAGAAAACCCAGCTCTATTCAGGGAACATATGGATATAAGGTTTGTGAATGTGTTATTTAAAATGTGGAAGTTACAGGCAAAAACGTGATTACATCCATTATAGCACCACCTAGTGGAGTACATGTGCAATTTTTGGTATGGAAGAACTGTGTCCTATTCTATCTTTACCATATAAATATCAAAGCTCTCAGCATAACAGTTTGGCTGAAATTAATGTTTGTTGTTTATCTTGTAATAAGCCATGCCAACATTGAGCAGTCATGACCACCTTCAAGATATGGCCTCAGGATTGGCCCTACATCATACCAACCAAATTTCGTAAAAAATTGGTATAGCTGTTCAAGAGATATAAACTTCCCATATTTTTAGCGCCCCCAGTGACCAAAATTCGCCAAATTGGGCTCATCCCTTCCCAGTGTTATGGCAACCAAGGATCTCAAATTTGGTGTTAACAGCATTTAGTTTGACCGAGATATGAAACAGTTTACATTTTTATAGCTAGCTACAGAAATGTGTTTGTGAATAATTTGCAATTTTTTTGACCGAGCAAAATTCATTTGATAAATTTAGATCAGATCCAGCTGAAGAGTGTACGTGCCAAGTTTCATGCAGATCGGACAAAATCCCAAGGAGGAGTTCGAATTAGTAGATTTTCCAGTTTTTGCGATTTTGCGAAAAAACGTTATAACCGGAAGTGGGCGTGGCCATCGCAAAGTGATTCAGCTCCATTCAGGGAATCTGGGGATACAAGGTTTTTGAATGTACGACATATGGTTTGGGAGTTATAGGCAAAAACATGTTGGCCTAGGTTATAGCGTATGTGTTATAGCGGTTATATGTAGTTTTTTGTGTCTGAGATATTCGCAGGAGTCTGGACCAACCCTCCAAATTGCACCGCCCTCTCTTGCACGGTTTAGCCTGCAGCACCACTTTTAGCCGGAGAAAAATACAAATACAAATCTTTACAATTACAATATGCTTGCATACGCGTTCCCTCGGCCCCTTGGGCTTGGCCCCCTAAAAATCTTTACAATTACAATAGGGTTCCTAGCACCGCTGGTCGCGTTTCCTAGGACCCTCGGGCTTGGCCCCCTAATTAAGCAATAAAACAGTGACTTACAAGACTTATTTAAAAAACATTTTATGAAATGGCTAATATAAAAGACCAGAAAAATATCAATGTGTACCCCTTCCGGGATTCAATCCCCAGTCACCTATGTAGGAGGCAACTGCTCTACCCACTGTGCTACCGCAGCAGTCAATGTACAAACTTCACTACAGCACAGGACATCACACTCATCACTCATCACAATCTCCCTAAACAATTGTGTTGCTGCTATGTATTGTGTCCCGGTCGTGCCGCTAACGTTATGTCCTCATGCAGGACGAACAAAATGAAAACTATGAATTATCTTTCTGACTGCTTCCCTCTGATTTCTCTTAACAGTTTTTTTTCTTTCAGAAATTTGCTTATATTTCCTTTGAAACCGATTCCGATATCGCTGAAAACTCCATATTTCTTCTCCGAGCATGGCTGGCAGTGAAAGCTGTAAAATACATAGAAGTATTTTTTGTTCACGGTTGTATAAATATGAGAATGAAATTTGGGAACTGTTATTGGACCAACCTGCTGTCAATCTTGTATTCTGGTTGCTGATTGGTAAGGGAGCGCGTCATTTTACGTGTCTTAGCCAATCATAGATCAGCATGAAAAAATCCTAAATGCATTGAGTGAATGGAAGGAGATCCCTCCCACGGAGGACAGAAGCCCTCCGTCCTCCTCTAGCCAGTGCAATAAACAAAAATATATGTTTACAGGAAAATTGCAGTAGAACCAGAAAGCCTTGTGCTGCAGTGTTGTAAAGTTCCTTATTTTTCCTAATTACTTTTTATTTATAGATTCTCATGATTTATTTTGAAAACCATCTTAAAAGAATTCAGATTGTATGTGTTTGTTTTCAACCTTTTGTGTCATGCCTGTGTGCAGGGACATGCACATGATTATAGATGGGCAGGGGCTCAAAGTCAGAAAAGGCAGTACGTGCGAATGCACAGCGCACACCAACATTTTTTTGAGGCCTTAACAACACAATATGTAGATTAATTAATGTAAAATTAATAAACAAAGTACTTATAGAAAGCTAACTTCTTAGCCATGTATCCTAGCTGTGAGTGATATGCAATTGCCATTTCTTTTGTGTCAACAAATTATTGTCAACATGAGTTTATTCACATTATCATAATACTGAGGTTTAGACCCAGCCAACATGTCCAAGTGGGGCCCACATGAGATTTACTTGGGTTACATGGGCTTTAACTGGGCATGGGCTCAGATTGGGCTTTGAAGTGGGTTGGTGTTGGGCCCCACATGGGCATCCCAGAAGAATATACACGGGCGGGAGATGGGCATCCCAGTTGGCCAGCACATATGGGAACTAGATGTGTCCCGACTGGGCCAAAAATGTGATGTTATAACATTGTTATATTATTGAGGTGTCATAAAAATGTTTTGGTATTTCAGCCACTATAATGTGAGGTCAAAAGAAAAAAAGAAAAACATGAATAAACTCAACCACAGCAATAAATATCCCATCTGCTCTTTTAGCCAGTGCATTTTTGTTTTATAAACTGTGCGTGTCACTGCATGAAAAGTGTTTGGTTTTTTTTGTCCCTGTAAACACCGCAAAGCTCCCTAATTTTCAGCGGCTAACAACAATTTACAGCCTGTGAACATCGCGTTTGTATGTGCCACATATTGACGGAAATGAACAATGACGTATGTGGAGCTCGCAGAGGTGCGAATGGCTCCAGTAAGCATATGAATAGCAGCGAAACCACGTCTGGCTTCTCAGGGGCTGTCCACAAGGGCGAAAACAATCTTTTTTTTCTCCGTCTTCCTCGTCATCATTTTAAGAATATTTGCGTCCACACGGATCCACTGAAAATGACCGAAAATGCTGTAGTTCATATTCCAGGCCTCTAGGTGGCACTTGACATTCACCAAAAACGGAGAAGAAGACACGGAGCATGCGCATTAAGCTTGCGCGCTGTAAACAAACAGACAGTAGACGGAGAAACCGAACACAACAAGAACAAGATGAAAATGGCTAGTGCAAGGAAACCAGAATCGTTTGTGTGGACCGGTAATGAGGTCGAACTGCTGCTGCAACTCACACTCAACTACAAGGCGAGTAAGTTGCAAGAAAGGCTCAATATCTTCTGCAGCACGAACACGAGCATGTAGTCCGCCATTGTTGTTGTTGTTGTTATGGGACGTCACGGGGTGGGGCGATGGCGTCATCGTTTTGGAAAGTATGCGGATTCGCTGTCCACGTGAAAACGTGAGGGCTGCATTTTCAGATTTCTCTACCCTGAGACCCGTTTTCAAATGAGTGCGTTTTCAGGCGCTGCGTTTTCAGGATCCGTATGGCTGGTCGGCCAAAACGATTCAATATGTGTGCGTTTTCGCAAAAGAGCGTTGTCGTCTGGACGGGGCCTCAGTATTGGATGAAACCACTACTTTTTTTTTTTTTTTTTTTTAACAATCTGTTTATTGAGTTTTACAAAGAAAAGAAAAAACCCAAAGGTTCTCCATACAATAGTTATTACAGATAGAAACGTACCACAGAACCGGTACCACCCCTCATTCCCATCCCTTCCGGCACCTAGCCCCCACAGATGAATACGAGTTACAAGGTAAAGAAAAGCAAACAAAAAAGTAGAGTTGGTAAAAGAAGAAAGAAAGAGAATAAATAAATAAACAAGTAAATAAGTTAATACAATGATAGATAAAATAAATAGTAATAATGATTGTGATACTAAAAAAAAATATATATAAATAAGTACAAAATAAATAAATAAATACATAGCCTAGATATAAAAAAATAAAAATAAAAAAAAACCAATAAATCAAAATAAACAAATAGATAAATAAATAGGACCAAAAAAGAAGCACAAATATCTAAATTGGCAGAGAGCACACACCCACAAGCTCAGCATTGCAGTACTCAGTTCACAGTGATCAGACAACTTGCACTATTGACATAAGACAGAAAGGGATTCCAGATCTTCTCAAATGAGGCAGCTTTACCAATCAGGGTCAGTCTGATTTTTTCTAATTTAAGAAAATAAAGCACCTCCTTAACCCAGTTTGTATAGGTAGGTGGGATTGTCATCCAGAATCACCTCTCCCAGATCTGTCTCCCAAACTGTTTTAAGAACAGTAGAAGAGTCTGGACTAAGGTTATAAATATTTAAATAAATGGAAGAGATTGCCCCCTTTAATGAAGAGAGAGGCTTCAGGAATATCTCGAAGTCTGAAGGTTTAGGGAGAGCCGGGAATTCTGGGAATGATCTAAGGACAAAATTTCGCACTTGAAGGTATCTCAAAAAATGGAAGTGAAAATGTATCTACCAATTGTTGAAAAGAGGAAAAAATAGAATCAACATACAGGTCTCTAAGGTTTTTTATGCCCAGCTGGGCCCATATAGAGAAGGTGCTATCCAATAACGATGGGAGAAAAATCAGGATTTGCTGCAAGTGGAGCCCCAATAGAAAGTGTTTGCAGGCTAAAATGACGTTTAAATTGAGTCCATATTTTAATACTGGAGGCCACTACCACATTGTTAATATAACCAGAGACGGAAGAAGACAAGGGTGAGTACAATAAAGCTTTCAATGATACTGGATGAACAGAATTTGCTTCCAAGATCAACCATGATGGAAGGACCTCAATGTCTCCATAATTAACCCAATAGTTCAAATTTCTAATGTTTGTTGCCCAATAATAATAGAGGAAGTTTGGTAACACCATTCCACCCAGAGCTTTGGGCCTCTGCAAAACTTGTCGACGTAACCTAGGAGTTTTCTTGTTCCAAATAAAGTCAAGAATAAGACTATCTACTTTACGGAAAAATTAAAGGGGAAGGAAGATCGGGATGCATTGGAATAAATATAAAAAGCGCGGGAAAATATTCATTTTAATTGTGTTGATTCTGGCAGATATAGAAAGATTCAGCAGGGACCATCGCTCAAAATCTTGTTTAATTTTGGTGAGCAGAGAGAGAAAATTTTCCCTATACAGATTATCCAATGTTTTGGCAACATATACTCCAAGATAAACAAAGCCAGAGTTCACAACCTTAAATGGTAAATTTTTAAGTTGAAATTAATTTTCATTTGCCTCTCCATTAACAATAAGCATTTCACTTTTGCTAAGATTAAGTTAATATCCAGAGAATCTACTAAATGTATCTAGGACTGAGAGGGCTGCGGGAATAGAACGTGGCAGATTAGACAAAAGCAACAGGAGATCATCCGCGTACAACGCCACCTTCAGCTCTACACCACTTCTGGTTATTACATATATATCAGGATGAGACAGCAGAGCAATTGATAGAGGCTCCATCACAATGGCAAATAAGACCGGGCTCAGGGGACAACCCTGCCTTGTAGAACGATGTAAACGAAAATATTCAGAATTTGTGCCATTTGTCCCGACCATGGCCTGAGGAGAAGCATATAGCAACCTAACCCACAAAACAAATTTTTCCCCAAAACCAAATTTCCCCAAAATAAAAAAAAGATAATCCCACTCTACCCTGTCAAACGCCTTCTCGGCATCGAGCGCTATCAAAGCTTCTGGGAGAGCCATTGGAGGAGGATTATAAACCACATTAAACACCTTCCTAAGATTTAAAAAAGAATGTCTATTACGAATAAACCCAGTTTGATCCAAAGATATAATTGAAGGTAGGACAACTTCTAAGCGTCTGGCTAGCAATTTGGACAATAATTCGAAGTCAAAATTCAACAGACTAATGGGTCGGTATGAACCACATGAAAGTGGGTCTTTACCTTTCTTTAAAAGCAAAGAAATACAAGCCTGGTTTAAGGTGTGGGGAAGTATGCCTGAATTATAAGACTCAGTGAACATCTCTAATAGGTGAGGGGCCAGCTGTTTCCAGAATGTTTTATAAAACTCAGCTGGGAAGCCATCTGGGCCTGGACTCTCACCACTCTGTAATGACTTAACTGCCTCCTCAAGCTCCGCTACTGTGATAGAACGTTCCAGCTCCTCAGCTACAACCCGATCCAAAGTGGGAGTTTTATACTTATCAAAGAAGGAGATCATATCTGCAGAGGTATGAGGACAATCAGATGAGTATAGCAATTTATAAAATTCCATAAAAGTTTTATTGATTTCCAGTGGGTCAGATGTTACACCTGAGCCAGTCTCAATTTGAGGAATTAACTGAGAAGCAGATATTTGACGTAGCTGATGGGCAAGGAGTTTAGTGGTTTTATCTCCCTGTTCATAGAATTTGGATCTTGAATGTAGTAAAAGTTCAGTAGTGTGCTGTGAGGTGATAAGATCATATTCAGCTTGTAAAGTCATTCGCTCCTTATAAGTATCTGGCAGTTTTGAGACGGCATATAAAGAATCTAAGAGGGCGATGCGTTGAGATAATTTAGCTAACTTTTCTGTTCTAGATTTCCTCTGATGAGCCTTATAGGAAATAATCTCCCCCCTGATAAAAGCTTTAATTGTTTCCCACAACCCAGAGGCTGTTACTTCTGGAGTCTTGTTAACCTGAAAAAAAAAGTTGAGTTGCTCAGAAACAAACTTAACAAAGTCTGCATCTAACAAGAAATGTGTATCTAGGCGCCATTGTGGTCTAGTATTGACAAACTTCTGAAAATAAACATTCATAGAAGTAGAGGCATGGTCCGACACAACAATCGAATCATATTTACAGCCAGAAATGGAGGATAACAACTTGTTGTCCACTAAAAAAAAATCAATTTGTGTATAGGTACGGTGTATATGCAAGAAAAATGAGTATTCCCTTTTGTCCGGATTAAAAAACCGCCAAGGGTCAACAACGTTAAACTCCTTCATGAAGGCTTGAATCACTTTGGTTGACTTGGATTGAACAGCCGAGGTTGGAGAAGAGCGATCTAAGGAAGGATTAATCCAACAGTTAAAGTCCCCTCCTAAGATTAGATCATACATGGACAGATACGGTAGCATTGAGAAAACCTGTTTAAAAAAGGACTCATCATCCCAGTTGGGAGCGTAGACATTAGCAAGAGTCACCTTTACATCAAAAATGTGTCCCATGACCGCTATAAACCTGCCAGCTGAATCAGAAATGGTCTTAACATGAACAAAAGGGATATCTCTGTGTAAAAGAATAGCAACACCTCTTGACTTACTGGAAAATGAGGAATGGAATATTTTCCCGACCCAGCTCTTCTTCAGTCTAACACTATCTCTTTTAAGTGAGTTTCCTGCAACTAAATTATATGAGCATCGAGGTGGTGTAAGTAGTGCAACACCTTGCTGCACTTGATTGGATTATTTAGGCCCTTACAGTTTAAATTCACAAACCAAACATCCCCACCCACACTGGATATTGATCTCTTAACCTGTGTCATTTAAAGACAGAAAATTCAGTATATAAAAAACAAAAACAGCAAGAGAAAAAGCAATATACATGTGTGGAGTATACATCTGGAAAAGTAGGAAAGGTGCCGACCCATTACCCCTAAAACTACACAAACGAACAATCGCCCCAACATACAACAGAACATCCCACCTTTCTCCTCACCTAGCAGAAGCATCCAAACAGTGATGTGTGCTACCTTACCCCACCTTGAAAGAAAACCTGTAGTTACCAGCAGCTTAACCATACTACTAAACGACCTCGGGGAAAGTGCATATGGGCTGTCCCAAAATAAAAAAAAATGATAAACTGAAAAAGGTGCCATAAAAAAAAAAAAAAAAAAAAAAAACAGGTTCAAAGGCACAACATTCTCCAGAGCCAAAAATGTCCTCTTAAATAGAGACTGACTGAGAGAAATAAAAAATAATAAGTAGAAAAATAGCACCAATATGCTCTAACTGGAGCAATGAGACTTACAGTCAGTACACAGTCAATACTGTATTCAGTCTGTAGACAAGTCCACAGCGGCACAGCATAACATGGGTGTTACCTGCTGGATATTCAGCCTGCTGCCGCAGAAATACAAACAGATCCAACGAGCGTTTATGTATTCCAGAAGTCACTCTCCGGGGCCGGATTTTTCAGTCTCTTGTTGACGAACTCCAGGGCCTGGTTTGGGTCTTCAAATCTGTAGGTCTGGCCGCTGGACATGGTGATGTGTAGAGTAGCTGGGTACCGGAGGCCGAATTTAACGTAGGTACAGGCGTGGAGCTCCTTCTTCACTTGGACGAAAGCCGCCCTCCGCTTGGCCACAGTCGGTGTAAAGTCCGGGAAAATGTATACCCTCTTCCCATTGTGCAGCAGAGGAGAGCTCCGTCCAGCGCGGCGCAGAATAGCATTCCTTACTTGAAATTGTGTCACCCTGATGACCATCGGGCGCGGTGGCTCTCCCTCTTTTGGTTTAGCACGCAATGTGCGGTGGGCCCTGTCGAGTCCGGGTTTGTCGTCGAGTCCCAACAAGTCCATTAAAAGTTTGGCAGTAAACTCTGTAGGTTGGGGACCCTCGGATCCCCCTGGCAGGCCCACCAGTCAAATATTATGCCATCTAGAGCATGCTTCCAAATCTTCACATTTCTTACTCAGAGACTCCACCGTGGCAGATAGCTTGGCTATATTTACCTGCATGCTAGTTAGCTGGTCCGAGTGCTCATTAGCCGAGCGCTCCAAGTCGCTAATAGTTCCACTTTGCACGGAGACTTTTTCTTGCAGCGGTTTAAGAGCGGACGCCACCTCCTTTTTAACCAGCTCCAATATTATTAACTCGAATCTTGCCACAATTTCAGTTCGTTGGTCGTCCATCATCACCTTAATGCTGCGTAGCATCTCCTCATTAGCACCGGGCCTCTCAGGTGACTCGGGCTCCGAGGGCTGGAGATGCGGCCTGTTTCGCAAGGACTTACCAGGCTTATTTTTCGCTCGAGAGCTCGACATTAACACGGTTTTGACTCTCAAAATGCAGGGCTCCCAAAAACAGCTCGGTCACCTTAAAGTTGCAGGCAGTGGACAAACTTAAAATTATAGTAAAACTATATAAAAATCACATTCCCGAGGAGCGACCGAGAAACACGTCCTACATCTTCGCGTCTCAGGTCACGCCCCCTCCGAAACCACTACTTTTAAACAAGAAAAAACACTTGTGATTGGCTGGCAGATCTGTCACTATTGGTCACCCTTGGTCATTTGATATATATATATTTATATATATATATATATATATATATATATATATATACATATATATACACACACACACACACACACACATATCATCAAAGACATGAATTAATTTATTGAGGAAAGGAAAATTTGTCAGGAAGGTGCGGTTTATTCAAAGAAAGAGATTTATTAGCGCAAACGCAAACACACAGCATGTACAAAGTGTAGGAGATCTGCCCACACAACAAACGGGAAGCTCACGAGAAGCCAAAATCCTACAGCACCGTGAAGTGTCTGTTTGCCGCCTCGGAGCTGTAGGTAACTGGCGGCATTCTGTCTGAATTCAGTCCGTTTTGCAGACGTCTGTGGTGCGTTGCACTACAATTCAAAATCGCCCTGAAAAAGACAATCAGTACTGCGCGATGCACTGCGTATGGACACATCTATTAATACGCCTGAAAAATACAATATATACACAATATAATACTAATAATATACAATACATATCTTTAAAGGCTGTTTTCTCAAAATGAGTTTTTTCTCATACTCTGAGACAAAAATCTCCACTTCAGTAGCACTCATATACCCCAAACTTTACAGTTTATTTCCTATCTATATTATGAAGACATCGACATAGGGGTTTGTTCATATATCATTTGTAGTCTAATTTATATAACATTTTATTCCTAAAAACAGAGCGAAAATAGTTTTTTTATGGCTGTTGACAGGATTTTCTGATTTATGGAGTGATAAAAAGAGATATCCAAAATTCCCTCGGTAAAAACCTTTGGCTATAATATGTCAACAAAATGAAACAAGAATTTTGGGGACTTCAGGTTTCTGCTTGATGGAGTAGGCAGCAGAGGAGGAGAGCTCCGACATATAAACACTCATTGAGCATAAACCTCCAAAAAACAAGAAAATAATAACACAACTCTTGATATGAGAAAGAGCTCACGCAGAACAAATCAGCAAGGAAAGCAGGTACAGCAAACGATAACTCCATTCACACGAGGCAGCCCAAAAATGGCCGACAGCGCAGCAGTGAATACACAGGAGAAAACACCTGATACCACGCCCGAGACCACGCTTTCCCTGCGGATGCTTCGAGAGGAGTTACAGATATCCAGAGAAACGTGCTGGTCCAGAAGAAAGCTGAGATCGCGACATCGTTTAAAGAAACGGACATTGTTTCTCTCCACAAAGAAACAAAAGCCAACATACGGGCCATACGAGACGAGCTAGCAGGCGAGCCAGCAGGACTCCGCTTGGAACAGGCTGAGACAGCTCACGGATATAAAGAGATGGGAACCACGCTCGGTGAAACGATGGACAGAGTAACTGCACTGGAGAAGTCACAGCAATTAATCAGTAAGGAATGTAAGAAACTGCAGGACAAATGCCAGGATCTAGAAAGCAGAAGCAGGAGACAAAATCTACGGCTGGTCGGCATTACAGAGGGAGCCAAAGGAGGCAACATGATCAAATTCCTCGCGGATTTCTTCCCCACTGTGCTCAGAGCTGACAACTTCAGCTCCCCGGTGGTTATAGATCGGGCTCACTGCACACTTACCCCGCAGCCGACCAACGGAGAGAGACCCCGGGCCATTCTCATCTGCTTTCACTATTACACGGACAGACAGAAGATACTGGATCTTCGCAAAACTAAAGGATGACTGACAAACAAAGGAGACCAGGTGTACATCTTTCCAGACATGAGCCCGGAGGTCAGCAGACAGCGTGCCGCTTTCAATCCAGTGAAAAGAAAACTCCGGGAGGCCAACCTCACGTACAGCTTGTTCTACCCAGCCAGGCTCGCTATCAGTTTTGCGGGATTAAACACTCCTTTGATTCCCCGGAGGCTGCTGAGGATTTCCACAACCAGAAGATCGCGAAAGTGGACTGACTTCTATGAACGCAAGTAATAGTAGAGATCTGAGTTTGATATCCCTTATGTTAAAACTTGTGGTATCAATATAACTATTGTGAATGACTCAGGATTTATACGGAAATACTCTAAGTAACTGATTTTATATTTTATATTTGATTTATTAAATATTTTTCTTTTCCCTTTCATCTCTTTCTGTTATCAACACTGCACATCCCTGTGTGTCAGCTTTCTGCTTAGGCTGTGGATGTATACATTCTTAGGTTACACCCCGCCTTTCCGAAACCCCACTGTTCCGAACATAGACTTCAATTCATCGTAAAGGCGGGGTTTCCCTTTTTTTCAAAGATCCCGCTATTCCGAAAAGGCTATTGGGGAAACCCCTCCATTCCGAAACCCCCTCACTCCGAACTAACCCTAACCTTAACCCACTTCAGAATTATGCGAGTGCGGGTGGAAGTGGGGATTTTAGCACCACGGATAGCGGTGTTTAATTTCGGAAAAGTGGTGTTTTGGGGGGAGGGCCAGAACAGCGGTGTTTCGGAGTGGGGGTGTTTCGGAATGGAGGGGTTTCGCAATGGAGAGGTGTCGGAATGGAAGGCTGTCCCCACATTCTTAAACCTATGATATAATGTAACGAGGTGGACAACCAATAACACAAACTATAAGGTCATTTGAGAGATGAATATGAGTCACCTCACTAACAGATCTATTTTTGTTAGTAGTGTTATTTGCTCCTCTTTTGTGTTAAGTAAAACAAAAACTAGAGTTTGGAGGTTTAAAACAGAAATGTATTTAAATGGAGCTTAGAGACCAAGTCTTCTTTTTTTCTTTTCTTTTCTCTCCCTCTCTTGAGGTGTGTTAAATGGCAAGGTGCATTTGGACTTCAATAAGCATTTTTTCCCCCCACCACTTGTTTGGGAAGGGTCGGGGGGTGGGTTGGGTAGATGTAAAGTTCGGAAGTTTAGATGATGTGAGATTGTTAGAAGTCACTACACGTACACGTCTTGTGGTTTTTTGTTTGTTTGCTTTTGTCCTTTTCTGTTTCTTTCTTTCCTCTGCGTGGATGCAGGACCATCTATGTTGCCATCATAATCTTTTCCAGATTAGACCATTGATAGGAACCCAAAGAGATCCTTCATGAATAATGAGGAAGGTGTGGTGAAGCTAATTGCCTGGAACTGCAAATGGTTGAATCGAGCTGTGAAACGTGGCAATGTACTAGCACGTCTGCAGAGATTGGGAGCCGATATAGCCTTCTTACAAAAAACGCATCTCAAAAACCACGCACTTAAACAATTACATAGGAACTGGGTGGGACATGTGTTTCACTCTAGCTTTAGTGGGACTGCTATTATAAACAATAAAAAAATTCCCTTTATTACATCAGATATAATCTCTGACTCAAATGGCAGATATGTAATAGTAACTGGGGAAATGTATAACACTTCAATAATTCTAGCGAACGTTTATGCTCCCAACTTTGATGATGAGAAGTTTATAAGCTCAGTGCTAGCTTCCTTACCCAATCTTCACACCCACAACCTGATTCTAGCGGGCGATTTTAACTTTGTAATGGATCCAGTGCTTGATAGATCATCGAACAAACAACAATCTTTGTCTAAGTCAGCGAAACTGTA
Source organism: Sparus aurata (assembly GCF_900880675.1). Classification (NCBI taxonomy): domain Eukaryota; kingdom Metazoa; phylum Chordata; class Actinopteri; order Spariformes; family Sparidae; genus Sparus; species Sparus aurata. Next base: position 1,604,164 of record NC_044198.1, read on the forward strand.
ACAACATTTTTTAAAGTCAGTTAATGTAATAGATGAATGGAGATATATGAACCAGGACCAACGAAAATATTAATTTTTCTCTCAGCCACACAAATCCTTCCCCAGGATTGACTTCTTTTTCATAGACTCGAAACTACTTACACTGGTAAAATATATAGATTATGAAGCCATTGTTTTATCAGACCATGCCCCACTAAGATTGCAACTAAACTTTCCCTGTAGATATTCAGCTAAAACGTGGTGTATGGATAACGGTTTACTAGCTAGCGAAACCCATGTAGAGCTTATCAGATCCCAGATTGCTTTAGGCCTATATATGCAAACCAACGAGACTCCAGATGTCTCTAAAAGTATTTTATGGGAGGCCCTAAAAGCATATGTTCAAGGACAGATTATTTCCTACTCGGCTCAGTTGGTCTGCAAACCGAGTTCAATCTCTTATCCACAGCTCAGACAACTAAATTAATAAATCGTTCCAGGCATAAATATTATGAACATGGGCAGAAGATAGGAAGGCAACTGGCTCATCAGATAAGAATATCTGAGGCATCAAGGCATATAACTGAAATTTGCACTGGTTCTGGAAATACAACAAAAGACCAATCAGAAATAAATCAAGAATTCAAACAATTTTATTCTAAACTATATACAACAGAAACAGCAGTTAATTCTGTAACTATACAAGAGTTTTTTGATAACTTGGAGATTCCTTCCATCTGTCAGGAGGATGGGTGTTTGTTGGAGGAGCCTCTAACTCTAGAGGAGGTTGCCTCAGCGATACGCAGCTTACAAAGCTCGAAAGCACCAGGCCCAGATGGGTATACACCTGAATTTTATAAGACTTTTGTCACGGTGGTTGCACCTCTTCTCTTGAAAGTTTTTAATCAATCATCTGAGACAGGGTCTCTTCCAACAACATTTTATCAGGCAACAATCTCTCTAATACATAACAAAAGGGAAAGACCCACTGGACGCAGAATCTTACAGACCAGTGAGTCTACTGGATATAGACACCAAAATTCTAGCTAAAATATTGGCGATTAGACTAGAAAATGTACTCCCAACAATAATTCACGTAGTTTAAACAGGTTTTATTTAAAACAGGCAATTGTCCCATAATATCCGCAGACTGTTCAATGTTAAATATACATCTAACTCCAACTCACTCTCTGAAATATTATTATCACTGGATGCAGAGAAGGCCTTTGACAGGGTCAAGTGGGGTTATCTCTGTCAAGGTTTGGTTTTGGCCCAAAGTATATTTCTTGGATCAGGCTCCTTTATGCACCTCCAATGGCTTCAGTACAGACAAATAAGATTAGATCGGAGTACTTCAGGTTAACACATTCCACTAGACAGGGATGTTCACTATCTCTGCTGCTTTTTGCACTGGCAATAGAACCTCTTGCAGCCTCTTTGCGAGCTTCAAAAGAATACAGTGGGATTCATCGAGGAGGCAAGGAGCACAAGGTCTCACTGTTCGCCAATGATTTATTAATATACATCTCGGACCCTTCTAAATCAGTCCCTGCAATAATCTCAATTTTGAACAAATTACAATTAATTAATTACAACTATCGGGATATAAAATAAATATTAGCAAAAGTATATTATTCCCAATAAAGACCATAAAAGACCAACAACTCTTTGACAAATTACCCTTTAGGATCTCAACTCAGTTTAAGTATTTAGGTATTAACATTACCAAAACTTTTGCAGGTCTATACAAGGAGAACTTAGGAAAACTACAATATTCCAAGGTCACAGTTTTATAAATATTTACAGATAAGGAGTTTTGTTATTCAGAATAATCCATCATATCTTATGACAGATGTTATGAGACATTTAGAGCTGGAGAAGATTGGATTCCTACTGAAAAATCAGGAAAGTAAGTTCTATAGAATTTGGCAACCGTTTATTGATTATTTCAACCACAACACATATTCTGAGGGCAAGTTATAGAAGTGCTTTTAATAGAAGGAAGAACTTTTATTTATTTATTTATTTATTATTTGATTTTATTTATTCAATTTTATTCCTGTCCTTAATAACCCCCTTCATCTGTCTATTTTTCATTTTGAGATACATAAGTTAATACAACTTAAATGACTTTTTTATGTAAACGTGTATGTGTAAATGTGTATGGTGTCTGTATTGTCTGATATGTTTTATGTCAAAAATGAGGAAAATCTATAAAGAGAGTTAAAAAAAAAAATGAAACAAGAATGTTGAACCTGGCTTTACCCAGTGTTTAGATTTATGCTCTGGAAATGTATACAAATTAGCACATATTTAATTAGATAATGCATCATTTGCATATTCAAACATACAATTTCAGAAAACTCAGTATACAAAAAATAATTGTCTTAATGTCAGTAATCAACTGAACAAATTTCATGGTGATATATAGTAGTTAAAAAATTGTCCCTATTCTTCACCTGTAGTGTCTCCCCTTAATTAGCTCATTATGCCAATTAGGGCTGCACAAAAAATCGTTAAAAAATCGCGATCTTGATTCACACACATGATCTCATTTCTACACATAGCGATTCTGAAGCATTTTGTATCTCGAGCTGAATCACAAACAAATGTTCCTGTTTCCTCTCTGATTTTTTGAAGCGCCCCCAAACGCAGCACTGCCGCTGCCTCCTCCCTCAATCTGTGGTAAAGCGCCTTTACAACACTTGATTCAGTGGAGGAAGCCCGCCTGCAGTTAAAGAGCAACTAAACCCCCAAACCACTTTTTTCTGCTGAAAACCAATGTATTTGAGTATGAAGTAGTGTTGCTGAGTGATTCTGGTCCAACTCTTGACATTTTAGTCTAAGTATTTCAATTTGGTGTATTTTGTAGTAAAAATGCAAGTGTGACTGCCCTCTATGGGTTGAAACCCGGTTATTACAGTCGAATTTTCCTATTGGCTGATATGGAGGCAGATTACGTTTTGGAGTCAGCTTTGGTAACGGTCCACCACGGTTAACACCGCCCCCTCCTATAAAAACTAGCACCTGCCGATCTGGAATCTGTGGCGAGTAGGTTGGATTGAGAGAATTGCGAATAGAGAGGTATAGTGATTATTGAGTAGGTAGTTAGCATAGCATAGATTGTTTTTGGGAGATTTTAGTTATTACGTGTGTTAGTTTATAGTATTTAGTACTTATTTAGCAATTTTAGATTAGTTAGCTTGTTTAGTTTTTTGTATTCTAGTAGTTACTCGTTAGCTAGTCCGTTCGTTTGTTAGGGTGTAGGTTAGCTTTAGCTTGTCTTAGTATTTGTGAGCCAGTGGCCACCATGGGTCGGCAGTGTAGTTTTCCCGGTTGCAAGAACATCTCAGGGCTGCATCGGTTTCCCGCTGACCCAGAAATTAGGTGGCAGTGGCTGCGCGCATTGCGCCTACCGGACCGTGATCTCCCGCCTAGAGCCGGAGTTTGCAATGGTCATTTTTCCCCGGAGTGCTTCTCCAATCTGACGGCGGTGAACATGGGTTCCAGTACCGTGCTCATGCTGAAAAGCAATGCGGTGCCGAACGCTGCTGTCCCGGTGCCGACAGCCGGACCGACATTACAGCAGCTGATGCTGCTGCCAACAACTGTCCGACATATTGAGGTGAGTACAAAATAAATATAGCCACCGTAATGCTAGTGACATGACATAGCTAACGTGTCTTGTAACTGCTAAGTCTAAATACATTTATTCAGTCGGTCAGTTTGAGTGCTGTATAGCCGGGCCTGGCCGTAACCTAAAAGTTTGGTTTGAGTGAATATGGCAAAAAACGTTGTAACGTTAGCCAAAACTAGATTTGTGAAGCACAATTTTGTTATATTTCAGCCAAAAGAGACCAGGGAGATCGGGTGCCAAACGGAACCAGTCAGCACAAAACATGCTGCTGGACAGGCTAACATAAAGCCTCCGAGGAGAAGCAAGGGTGAGTCATAATAAAGACTGCACTTTATATAACGCTAATGCTCTTGGGTGGCTGTGGGACAGGATTCATGCTAAGTCTACGGCGCTTGATGGCGCTTCCTTGTGATTTTTTTTTTTCGTGAGATCTGTCAGATTAGCTCTGACCACGCCATTCTGCATAATAATTAGCCATGTGCTTCTGTTTATTTGAACGGCGGAGGACTATGATAGACAGAGGGAGAGTGCCTCAGAGTAAATTAATTTCTTATAAAAGTGATTTTAAACCCTGTCTTTTATTCGAACAAATAACAGTTGCAGTAGCTGTAAACAAATAAGGACACTCTCTGTCTAAATACGGCTGTGTGTCAGGCTTGATTTGTCCGGGCTGCAACGAATAATTATTTTCATCATAAACGAATCCTGCCTGCCTTAGTATTACGTCAGCTTTTGCTTTTACATTTTGCTTTAGCTTTGTGCTCAGTGGATATAAACCTTACTGCGGAATCATTTCTTTGTGCACAGCTACTCAGGCCCGACCGCCTAACAGGAGTGTGTCTTGTGACACTGGCATGTTGGTGGCTGATCCTGAGGCTGTAGCCATTCCAGAGGTTCCAGTGGCAAGCTCCACGCCACACAAAAGGACAAGGTATGAGGTGTCAACTGATGACTCCAGCTACCAGCTTGATGTCACCAACAGCACCATGAACCATACAAGGTAAAGGATTTAGTTCACAAGACTACTGCTGTTTCTATTATATAGAATTATGCTGTATAGACATGGTGTCTTGTATATTTCCAAGACAACTGAGCATGTTTCGACTGAGCAACAGTTTCCTCGTGTTTGCATCAAATATATTCTTATTTTCATGTTATTGAATTGCACTGCATTCAACTACGTCAGCAGTTATGTTAATGAGTATTAAACTTCTATGCTGAAGTTGCTTTTGTCAACATATAATACTACATATTATCCATTCATACCTACCTTTGAATAATGCCTGAGATACAATAAGGCAAAATTTAAAATGTCTGTACATGCTATTCCTCAACATAACTTCTACTTTTGGATCACGTGTTGTGTAATTAACCAGCGTTTTGTTAAAGTTGTATGAATATTTACTCCAATAATAATACAGTCTTTTACTACTCATATTTTTTCTCTTCTACTTAGTAATTCTGATGACATGGCACCCTATGCAGTGACCAAGTACATTGTCCATGAAGACAAATTGATGGAGCTGTTCAAAAGATGTCCAGTGTGCACCCGGAGCTGTGAGATCACAAAGAATGTCATTGGGACACTTCTGCAAGTAAAGCAGAGCTGTTCACATTGTGACTATGTTCACCAGTGGTCCAGCCAGCCAATGGTGAATAATATACCAGCTGGGAATCTTCAGCTGTGTGCAGCAGTCCTGTTCACAGGTTCATCATTTGTTCAAATTTCAAAGGTGAGACAGGAACAAATTTTTAATGACAGGTACGTTTACATTACTTGATTACAAGTATTTCATCACCTCATGTTGTTTTTTTCTTGTAGTTCATGGATGCTTTCAAGATCCAGGGCATCTCAGAAACAACGTTCCACAAACACCAGTCAAAACTCCTTTTCCCTACCATCTACTGGCAGTGGAAACAGAACCAGGAACACCTAATCAGAGACTCCTTAGCTGGTGGGGATGTGACACTGGGTGGTGACATGCGCGCTGACTCGCCAGGTGAAAATTTACTTGAGTACTTAACTGTGTAAATATGACAACATTGTCAATCAAGACATACTGAAAAATATATATTGTTTTTTTTCAAATATGTTAGGACATTCTGCAAAGTACGGGAGCTACACAATGATGGACCTCACATTAAACAAGGTCATTGATATTTAGCTAGTCCAGGTAAAACACTGATAGACTGAAAAACTGTTCATTCATATTCATATTAGTCTATCTCTTCAGAGCATGTGTCTATTTTGTGTGTTGTATCAACAGAGCAACGAAGTGGGAAACAGTGTTCGGATGGAGAAGGAGGGCTTTGAACGAAGTCTGTCATTCTTGGAGGACAAAGGAGTAGTGGTCAAAGCCGTTGTTACCGACCGACATACAGGGGTACAAAAGTTCTTGCGGGAGCAAAGACCTGGGATCAGCCACTACTTTGACCCTTGGCATATGGGAAAGGGTAAGTGTTTGAATTGAAAAAAAAGAAACAATAAAAAAATTATGCAATTTTATTTTTTACAAAACAGTTTGCAAGATTCAAGATTACTCTATTTATCCAAAGGGAAATCTGCATGTCTTTTGCTCAGGGATTGGGAAAAAAATTGATGCCATGGCCAAGATGAGAAGAACCCAGGAGGTGGGCCCATGGAGGAAGAGTGTTGTCAACCACCTCTACTGGTCAGCGTCCACCTCTGCATCAGGGCAGGAGGTTGTGGCCAAATGGGCCTCAATTGCCAACCATCTGCAAAATGTGCACACACACGAGAATCCACTCCTCCCCAGTTGTCTCCACCAGCCTCTTGTTGAGGAGCAGGCACGGCACTGGCTCAAGCCAAGTAAGTGTGGTAATAGGCAACACTAACCAATATACATTACAATAATGCTATTCAGTCACCCATAAATGGGTGATGGTTGTGAAAATGTCAACTAAACAATTTTGAATCTAGCAGGGCATAGTGATGCAACACTATGCCCTGATTCACATCAGATTTAAGATAAAGCCCAGTGTTATGAGATTGCTGACTCATGTTTATCAATCATTTTTACAATTACTCATTGTCCCCAAATTAGTTGAATTTTATAACATTAATACTGTGTGTAGGTACAGCAGCATGTGAGCAACTGACAGCAGTTCTGTTGGCCCCCAGACTGTTGAAGGATATGGAGAAGATCAGCCCACAACACCACACTTAAGCAATCGAATCCTTCCACAGTCTGATCCTGAAGTTTGCTCCCAAAAATGTGGTGTTCTCCTTCACAGGGATGCTGTGCAGGTATACAGTGAAGAATACAATCTTTAACATGGAATAACCATTTTCTTGTTTGTTTTTTTAAATCATATTAGGTTTTTGCTGACCATGTAAATATGTGTTTCTTACTAGACTCCAGCTGACAGCGATGCACTATAATGAAAATGCCCAGAGAGTTCATGCATCCACCACAGCTGGAGAACTACGGTATTCCATTGTCTACCCGAAATACAAACATGGGGACTTTACTGTGCGACCCATACGGGGTCATCCTACGTCAGGTAATTTGTTATTAGACTAATAGTGGCATCATGATTGATTTTGGAGAAATGTCTTACTACCCTGTTCTATTCTTACACTTAGGGTACGTTGAGACACTGATGGAGCTTCTCTTCAACAATGTGGTGAAAGACCCGGGTGCATACCAGGACTTTCTGGACACAGTCCTTGTGCCAGAGAAACTTTGTTCCCAGTACACCAGACCTGACAAGAGGGAGGCAGTGGCCAGGCACAAGTCACGGTTCTTCAAGAACATGTGAGTTTTGGCTCACTACATATAATAGTATGTTGTAAGAATACATTTTGGTTATTGATGTTTATGTAATTATTTTTGCCAGTTCTATTACCATCATTTGCTTTAGCTTTTTTTTTTTTTTTTTTTTACAGGCACCAATGACTTCCTGACACACATGGAGCTCTGAACAACATTATGCATCTTATGTAGATTTGCTAACTGTGAGGTTCATTGTAGTTAATGTACCCCCACAAGGAAACTATAGCGGAAGTTGTTAGATTGAATGCATCATACAGTGTGTGACAGCTATTGCATACACTCGAGGTTAAACTGTGTATTAGATTCCACTAGGCCAGTGGTTCTCAAACTTTTTCGGTCATTCCCCACATTGGACAAGGGGAGATTTTCAAGCCCCACCTTGGGGAGGGTGGGGGTAGGTCACGTCATAATTTCATAAGTCTAAGAAAAAACTTTCCCCTGTCTGTCTGTCTCATTGTGGAAGAGAAGCGCCATCAGTGTCTCAACGTAGCCTAAAGTGTAAGGATAGAACAGGGTAGTAACACATTTCCCCAAAATCAATCATGATACCACTAATGACCGAAAAAGTTTGAGAACCACTGGCCTAGTGGAATCTAATACACAGTTTAACCTCGAGAGCCAGGTACTGATCCACTCTTAAAGCAGAAACTCCGCCCACAGCCCTGCGCGGTGATAGGCTTATCCAGACCACTCTGATCAGGAGCAGAGCAGGAACACCTGGACAGGTAACAGTACTGGAGTGGAGGAGAGAAACACAGGAGCGGAGCGGAGAAGAAGCTGCAGCCTGGGGCCGTAACAATTGTGCACTTTATGAAAATGTTTTTGAGGTGATGGGCACCTGTGTTTACAATATGAGCACTTCTTGTGAAGTTATACGTATTTTATTATTTTGAATGCTCTGAACACTACTGTACATCTCATAGATTTTCTAAATGTGAGGTTCATGTACCTTCGCAAGGAAACTGTATTGAAACTTGTTGGATTGCACTGAAAAGTATGTTTAAAATTGACAGCCATGGACATTGTAGAGTTCAAAGAAGATTTTTAACAAGTGGGGAGAGTTGACAGATGGCATTGAAAAAAAATTAATCAAGGGGGGGGGAGTTGGAACCCTGTGTAGTTTCCCTCGTTTTCAGGGAACTCCTGCCTGATGCGGGTGACGGCACAAGATGGGATGACAACCCTGATATGCCGGCCCAAGTACCCAACTGCAATGAACCAGCTTTGGGGGGGCCCAGCTTGCAAAAGGTTGAGAACCCCTGTGTTAGCTTGTTGTTGTAGCCACAAGCTAGGAACGGTCGCTATTTTCAAATTAAAAGCCCCCCGCTAAGAACCCAGTTCTAAACTCTAAACTAAAGCTTTTATTTTGAAGACAAATTTGTTGTCAACTGTTCACAGCCCAACTTCGGGCTTCACGTCACGCCTACCTCTTAGGCGGCTTTTGGAAAAGGAAGAATATTATGCCTCCGTTTGAGAAAGCCAATCACAGCAGCTATCACCTATCACCTAGCCAAAGATACGTCCCCAATAAACACTTTACAACATTAAGTATTAAAGGATGCCCTCTCATCTTGGAGACTTTTTTTTTTTTTTTACTTTTGTATAAATCATTTCTCATCCAATGATTGAACTTGAACAAAACAAAAAAAACATTGCTTTGGCAGAGGCATAGTAGTATGTCTCTGCCATACTACAATGTTTTTTTTTTGTTTTGTTCAAGTTCATCACTGCAATAAATATTTTGTGAAAAAAATTGTGCCAGAGAATCGTGATCTCAATTCTAAGCAAAAAAATTGTGATTCACATTTTTTCCAGAATCGTGCAACCCTAATGCCAATTACACAAATTGCCCAGCATGCAACTCTTGGCAATCAAGTTGAATTTCATCCAGTAGGCCTATAGATGACATTTCAATCATAAAAGTTGATAGAAAGCACATACATAGTTCATTTGATCTTCTCCCTCCCTTTACTGTTTTTACTTCATATATATTGGTCCCTGTAGTGAGTTTGTGATTATTTGGCAAAGATTTCTCTATCAACCTTTTGTATATATGGCTTAAAATAATCTCCCCCTCACTGCAAAAGACAGAACAAGGAAGCTCCTAGCCTAACATTAGTTAGGAAATGAAAAGTGTTATTAAGGTGTTAGTGTAGTGAATGTAAGCTAGTAGCTAACTGATTGACGATGTCAGTTAGCAATTTTGCTTGGAATAAAGATGGCTTGAGCATTGCAGTTCTTTGTTTTAGGATGCCTTGCAGTTGTAACCTATGAATCTCATCATCATGCTGGTTATTTTGAAAATAAATGTTGGATTTGTCCCTACCCAAGCTGAGACCAAACTTATGCCCTTGATCTTACCCTCTTGGTTCTCGATCGACTCCGAGCTGAACTGTTCACAGCTTCAGCCTGCGATGCAAGATCTGGTTGTTTGTACCTGAAGCTCCTGCGTACTGTCTCGTTATGTCTTACAGGCAGGTGGAAAAAAATTAAATGAGAGTGGTACGAATAAAAAAAAAGTCACAGTAAAATTAAACAAGGAAGGAGAAAACAGTAAAAGTTACTTACACACAATGGCGTCTTTATCAGCATCGTGTAAATCTGAACTTGCAGATATAGTTCCGAGCAAATAGGAGGTCACGGCCTCGTTATGAGGCGAGGTTAGTCTGTGAAAACAAAATGCTCGAAGCGATAAACCCCCGTGTCCCTCTGCGGCAGCGAAGCGCCCTCCATTGGCGACACTCTCCCTGGCGACCCGGCAAAGCTCCTCCCGTCATTGCAGGTCTCCTCTCGAAAATGGCCGTGCCGCTAGCCTAGCTCCTGCTAGCTTAGCTCCTGCTAGCTTAGCCCAACTTGCTTCATGTCCAATGAAACACAAACACTTCGACTGCGATGGAGAGTCAACTCACACACTCACAGCACGTCGCCTGACAACAGTTTACCGTCCTTTAGTGATAAAACACGACACTGTCGACACACAGACCACTGTTAGCGGCTCGACGCCATTAAAGGAGAACTTTGGTCGATTTCAACATGCAGCTTTATCGCTCAAGCTACCCTTGACTAGCCAGTACCGAAAACGCGAACACTTTTGGTCCACCCCTAACAGGGCTCCATGAACGGAGAGTTAGCATTGACAGCTAACAGCATGGGGTCAGAACTTTACACTGTGTTTTAAGCGTCTTAACATGCTCCAAATCTCACCCCAAAAGGTATGCAGCATGAGCAGACACCTATGAACACAGCACTGTAGTGTTTATGACTCACAATGAATAAAAAAGTGGTTAAACAGTGTGTTTGTGCAAGCAGCTACATACCGTTGTTGACATCCGTGTCGTAGACCAAACTAGTCGATCCGTCGAGCGTGCGGAAACTTGAATTTTGCATACAGAAACGTATTCCGGCATTTTCGTTTTTCTGTTCATAATGTACATGTTCATGTTACAGCCTGTCATGAGCCATTAGCCTTACAATAGCCTGTTATGAGTCTATTCGCTCTGCACCGAGAGCTAGCTTGTCTGCTCATGCTAATGGTTCTTACAGAGAGCAGAGCAGAGAGTCTGTGATGATCGAAGCAGCGCTAGTTACTGAAAATGGTACGAGTTTGTGCAATGCCCAATTGTGGCAATAGAATGAAGAAATATAAGAATATAAGCTCTATGACCCCAAAACATCACCGTTGTGGCTGGTCGTCCTTCAAATAGACGTGCAAACTCCGTTTGAACTCTGTGCAGTGGGGTGACACACTGTGCGCTATCCTGGGACACAGTAGGCTGTATGATGTCCCACTCCTTACAGCATAGGCTTTCCTCTTCTGTATCCATTTGGACACAACATCCACAAGAGCACCACCAGGTCGCCGATGTCCTTGGCCGTGAAGCCGTCCTCTGCCTGTTCCGCTCTCTGCGCCTCTCTGCGCCTCTCTCTCCGCTCTCTCGTTCTCTAGTGCAAGTAACTCCTCATCTGTATACGAACAAACATGGACTACCGTCGAATTCAAAAGGTTCGTCGTCGATGTCTTCCACTTCGACATCAGACAAGCTCTCCATCGTGACTATTTCGGAAACAGCTTCAATCATCACGGACTCTCTGCTCTGCTCCCTGCAAGAACCATTAGCATGAGCAAACAAGCTAGCTCTCGGTGCAGAGCAAATAGACTCATAACAGGCTATTGTAAGGCTAATGGCTCATGGCAGGCTGTAACATGATGATGTACGTTATGAACAGAAAAACGAAAATGCTGGAATACGTTTCTGTCTGCAAAATTCAAGTTTCCGTCGCTGCCAGTGAGGGAGTAAGCGCAAGCTTGACGGATCGACTAGTTTGGTCTACCACATGGATGTCAACAAACGGTATGTAGCTCCTTGCACAAACACACTGTTTTAACCACTTTTTTATTCATTGTGAGTCATAAACGCTACAGTGCTGTGTTGTAAGGTGTCTGCTGATGTTGCATACATTTTGGGGTGAGATTTGGAGCATGTTAAGACGCTTAAAACACAGTGTAAAGTTCTGACCCCATGCTGTTAGCTGTCAATGCTAACTCTCCGTTCAAGGAGCTCTGTAAGAGGTGCACCAAAAGTGTTCGCGTTTTCGGTACTGGCTAGTCAAGGGTAGCTTGAGCGATAAAGCTGCATGTTGAAATCGACCGAAGTTCTCCTTTAACACTCGGCTCCTTCTTCCTCGTCACTCACGCTCTGGTCAACCTGGAAGTGTAAAACTCTTAAAGGTCATGAACTCTCACACATAAAAAGAATTACTTTAACTTCTTTTAAACATTCAGAACCCATGACATTTGATTTTAAAGTCACACATTTTAAACAGAAATTATTTATACATTTTAATATCTTACTTATCTCAAAATATTTCATGCAAATTTGAACTTCTTAACAACTGGCGTTTTATCTTTAACTTCGTCCCAGGAGAGAAAAAAATAATAATTTTGTGTATCTTTTTTACGCAACATTGGCCATTGCTAATGACATACGATTAATTAGCATACTTTCATTAAATAAATCAATTCACGCTAAAATTTAGTCTATAATTAAGCTATACTGAGCTTGATCTATTTAAACCAGAGATTTTCTTAAAATGAAGTTAACACCTTTTAGAAAAATGTCACCCGGGGTAAACCTCCCCCTGCTACCCTGATTTGCATTTGTATAGCTCACAGCATTTCATTTACATGTAAAGCATAGAATCAGGGGGTACGTCTATGGGGACAACTACCAAGCAAGGCCCACGTCAATTTCTTACAATTCGCGGCAGATTTCAATGTTGACTGCAAATTGCTGTGTGCAGTCATAAACCTGAACTTTTACGATCATCTACAGTGCCGCATACTAACGAAAATGTGGCGGGGGTTGTCATGGAAATGAGAAGTAATCTTGCACTACTACTCATCCATTCTGGAGTTGCCTCAGGGTCAGTAGGTATCAGGATCAGGTAGACAATGTAGACTCCCTTATTATGTTAGAACTACGCAACTGTCAGACACTTGACGCTCGTATCATTTTTTCCCGGAGGTTTTTGATCCAAATATAGGTTTGACCGTCACAAATAGGTACTGCATGACCCATAATCCCAATGTCTACCAGCGGGGTCTGTGATTGGCTAAACCCTTTGTTACCCACGAACAGTGTTTCCCCTAGGAGGCTCGAAAGTTGGCAATCTGTGTATGGAGCATCAGGAAAACAAGCAAATGGGTGCGTTTAAAACCATAACGGAAAAACTGAAAAGGAAAAAAATTAGAGACAGAGCAATATTAATTGCCATTTGAGTAAAGGTGCAGATACGTTTCCATATTGACATGGTTGCTGTCTCTCATTTTTTCATTTTCGGTTTTCCATTATGGTTTCAAGACGGAGAAACGGACCCATTTGCATATTTTACAGATTGTGTTATTTAAACAGAATAATAAAAGAATGAACCATACATTTTATTGTAATTATTAATGTATTTTGTGTTTATTGTTTCTTATTTATTTATTTACTTAGTTTATCTTATCATAATTTTGATTAGGCTATATTGTCATTTTAGAAAGAAATGGAGTGTTCTGAAAGAACGAAAAGAAGGAGGATAGCTGCTAAAGTGGCTGAACATTTTCAACAGGTTTCACTAGAAACTGAAATTAATCCGTCACTGGAATTTCAGTTAGGATTTGCCCATGAAGACTCTACACTGGATGGAGAATGTGTGCATGATAACTGTGCTCACAATGTGGGAGACAATGTGTTGGAGGAACCCATAGACATTCTTTAGGATGCTATGGACACTGACATATTCAATGACTTGGAAACTGGAATGCAAGAATTATTTGACTCAGATGGTTGTGCAGATTCAGATGGAGATTCGGGGACACCAGATGACACCAGTGGACTTGCTGAGTGGGCTGCAGAATACAATATTTCACAGACTGTACTTACAGCCCTTCTGAAGCTTCTGAGGCAAAAAGGACTGAATGTGCCTTTGGACGCGAGAACTCTGATGTCCACTGACCGCAACTGTGATGTTCAAAATGTGGCAGGGGGGACATACTACCATTTTGGCATTACAAATTCAGTTGTGGCAGAGTTGAAAAATTTTGATTTGCAAGAACTGAAAGATGTGCTTACACTCAGAGTCAATGTTGATGGTCTGCCTCTATTTCGGAGCACAGGTGTGAGTGTGTGGCCCATTCTTGGCAAGATTAAAGGGACAGTGTGTAATATATCAAGTATTTAGCACCATCTAGCTGTGAGGTTCTACATTGCAACACTCCTTTGCTCACCCCTCCCGTTCTGAAGACGTTGGAGACGTTCCAGAAGCTACGGTGGCCCTGACGGACAAGAAACTCATTTTCAAAATATGGGCTCTTTCCCAACAGTATTTCTACTGATTCAAGCAATGAGGTAAAGATGTAGTTAGATATTGTTATTGTTAGTGATGAGCCCTTCTATGTAGTACCACGTAGTGCTTTGTGTCTCTCTCTGCAGTCCATAGCTTTTTTAAAACCGGAGAGACATGGCGGCCTCCATAGAGCTTGCCCGTGCTATGTATATTCAGATAGGTAATTCTTCACTCAGGAGGATAAGTCAGATTGTTGGCAGAGGTAATTGTACACCAATGACAACTTACTTATGAAAGAAGACGTTGATTTGAGTTATAAATTACTTAAATCGTTACACACTGTCCCTTTAAGGAGATCCCAAATTCAAATGTGTTTGCGATTGGTTTGTACTCAGGGGCAGCTAAACCTACTAACCTGCAAGATTATTTAAATGAATTCATACAAGATTTGAAATCTGTTTTAAAAGAGGGAATTCAGTATAATGGTGTGCATTTCAAAGTTGCTACTCCAGATGCATTCATTTGTGATGCACCTGCGCGTGCATTCCTGAAATGTGTCAAGGGTCACACCGGCTATTATTCATGTGAACGTTGCACTCAAAAAGGTACACATGTAAATAGAAGGATGACTTTTCCTGAGATATCTGCTGAACATAGGACTGATGAGGCATTTAGGAATATGGTGTATGAAGGGCACCAACTAGGTGTTTCGCCTCTCAATGAGTTAGGTGTGGGGTTAGTTTCAGGCTTTGTGCTTGACTATATGCACCTTGTGTGCTTGGGGGTGATGCGCAAGCTCATTTATCTTTGGTTTAAAGGGCCCTCTGAGATGCAGACAGTCTGTTAAATTTTTGACTGTGATTTCAGTGTATATGGTGTCTCTCAGGGAATATTTGCCCAGGGATTTTGCAAGGAAACCAAGGTCTCTGCTAGAAATTAGCATGTGGAAAGCAACTGAGTTGAAACAATTTTTGCTCTACACAGGTCCTGTTGTATTAGTAAATAATATTTCTAACAAAATGTATAAACACTTTATGCTTCTTTCTGTATCTGTACGAATTCCTCTTAGCCTAGATCTGTCTACTGAAAACTGTGATGCTGAAGATATTATGAACCTTTTTGTGAAAAATGTTGGCCTTATTTATGGGATGGAATTTGTTGGATATAATGTACATTCTTTGCTACACCTTGCTCAAGATACACGGAATTTTGGTCATTTAGATAGCATTTCGTGTTTCCCATTTGAAACATTTTTAGGCAAACTTAAAAAGATGGTAAGGAGGCCCCAAAACCCTGTGCAGCAAATTGTCAGGCGCATCCATGAGAAGCAGAGGGCAGGAAAACGGAGGACAGTGTCTGCTTCCTCTCCCCTCATACAGCCTCATCTCTCTGGACCTGTGACTGAAGAACTTGCAACATGCCAACAGTATGGGCAGTACAATGATGGACAGAGATTAATTTCTTGCTCTAAGGGTGACAACTGTTTTACTGTAGGAGTAAGAATTCTCATTCTGAGAAATATTATTGTTCCTCGTTGTGAGCCTGTCAAAGCACTGTTTCACTTCTTTGAAGACTGTCATTCTTTTTTCAACTACCCAATTGACTTGGCATGCCTTGGAATTCACTTTGTCTCAAAGTTATCTGAAGATTTACATGTTGTATCCATGGAGGAATTGCAGAGAAAAATGGTCCTCTTGCCATTCAAATCTGGGCATGTGGTATTGCCACAGCTGCATTAGCCTGCATGTTTGTATTTTCCAGCATGCTTTTGTTTGCAGTGGTGGACGTGGATGGTGGAGGTGCCGCCGTTGTACCCTGCACGTGGTTTACAGGACATGAGGAGGACTGCTGCCACTGGCCACCAGGGCGAGTCAACATCACCAAATCAGTGAAGGACAGCTTGTTCCAAGCACAGACTGGCCACAGTTCAGAGTGCGAAATTCAGGGAAAGCAGGTAATGTTCCAGTGTTTTTTGAGTGACAATAGTGATGATATTTATGTACCAACAAATTATACTTTTTTAAAGACTAGTAACATTTTGTGTATGTGTTTTGCAGCAAACTATGCGGATGCGAGGCAAAAGCTTTCAAAAGCGGAGGTGAACTCAGATTTGCAGATCGAATCAGATTTGGAAAGGGGAAGAGGAAAACGTAGAAGGTGGTAAGTGAGGTAGTGAATGTAGTGCCAGATAAGTTTGTAAAATGTGTCTCAATTCTTGGCCTTGATTTAGAATAAAAACATGGCACATGGCACAAGTAATGAATTTTCATGTCAAATTTAGATGTTGATGTTTGATTATGTCACATGCAGAGGAACTATATTTTTTGTCTCTTTTTTTTCCCCAGAGTTTTTGACATAATAGTGCTGAACCATTTAAACTACTTTCATTAACTAAGATAATTAACTAACCACATGGCCAGCAGGTGGGAATAGTTTATAGTCTAGCATAACTGAATGCTATATTTGTTTCAGTTAGAAACACAGGTTTACACAATTAATCACTAAATTAAATATTTCACATAATAATGCACCACATTTTGTGCATTTCGAGGCACACACTTCTGTCCAGTTCTGAGGAGGAATCCGACAATGCCACACAAGATGAGCAATCTTCCAGGGGGTCTTCACATCCACCTGTTTCCCGCCTGGGAACAGGCAATCTGCTCATTCAGTCAACACCAGTCCCTTTATCCAGCCACCTATGCTGTCAACACCTTCAGCAGCAGCTACCATACCACTCAGCCCCCGTAGACTGCAAGTTGACAACTCTAGATTTAGAGATGGCATATTTGCACGCCTCCTGATGCTCCTGGAGGAAATCAAGGACACAAAGAGGGTCCATGGACGACTGATACAAACACTTCTTCTGCAACGTGATGCACTTGCTGTTTCAGTTCTACCAGAGGGAACAGTGTTCCCTCTGAAGACTGTGTTAGACATCCAAAACATGGAACAAAAACTGGCAGACCCCACTTTCCTCAAAGAAGTGGTAAGTATGAGAGAAAACTCATTTGCACTTGAATGCGTTCGATTTTACAACTATGTCATCCTGTAACCAGCTATTTATTGCCGACGCTGTTATTTCCTGACATGATTTCCCTATCACACACACCACAGACTCAGAGCTTCAATGGTGTTCAATCAATCTTCTCCCAACAGCTGTTTTGGGCCAGGGCAAGAATGGAGCAGTGGGCGAGTCGGACACTCTGCTGATGTATGATGATTGGAGGAAATTTTTGGAGGGCTAAAAGCTCTTGATAGACAGCTCAACAGCCTACTAAACAATCAGTGTAGTGGCAGAGCTGTTGAGAGTTGTATGCCAAAGTGCGTTTCTTTTCCTGGCAATTATCACATACACGGTCACCTTCAGGTTTGTACATATCACACTGTAAATAAAAAACACAATCATAGATTTTTCGAGTTTGTAACCTGTTCAAGTTTCGTTAGTTTGTTCATTCATTCATTGGGCAGGCTAGTGGCTAGTTTTAAAAAAAAATTTCAGGTGTGTGTTGCTGTGGTTCTATGGCATAGATGAAGCATACAACAGCCTCAATTAAACACTCCTTTTATTGGTAACTGCCTCACTTCGATATGACAAGTTTTATGGTGAAGACGTAAAGTGAGCTTCCCCTGCTTAAAACACCAGCAGCCACCACTGATGAGCACTATTAAGCAATTGATAAACATTTGATAATCTATATATTCTTCACAATGAAAAACTCTTTTTGTTGTATAAGTTTTTTTCAGTTTCTGTTATTATTTCAGGGATGTCTACCAGATTCATTGATACATTGTGTTCCCTTAGGTTGCTGTGGTGGCTGAAATTGGGGGGACCACTGTTGACGAGGCAACGAGGAGGATGATGGCGTTCCTCATTGAAATGAGCTGGCAAGACAGTACAATTTTGTTGGCCGCGATGGGAAACGTGATTTCAGGGGACTGAAGTTATTTGAAGTTGTGTACGGTATGTTTACTTTTCATGATCACGGCTCCAACCAACACTTATTTGACATATGTTAAAGAGTGATATATCTTTGTACACAAATGTTCAAACTCAGGTTGTCTCAAAGCGATACATCACTGAAAACACTGGTGACATATTCATTGATGCTTTCTCTTCCACACCACCGCTCTTTAGGTTTTCTCTGTCTATGACCTTGTACTTCATTTCAATTCCAAAATTACAAATGTCATGAATGCCATTGCACCCACTAAAGTGAAGGTGGTCTCTGGTAAGAAAAAATCTCCTTGGAGAAACGCCACACTTGTCAAGATGGAAAAAAGGGAATGTCGAAAAGCTGAGCGCAGGTGGCGAAAAACAAATCTCCAGGTTCATCACCAAGAACAAAAATAATGCTCGTGCCTTGTTTGCTACTGTCGACAGGCTAACAAACCCTCCTGTGCCAGTAGCATCTGAACATCTGTCTACCAGGGCCTGTAATGAATTTGCATCATTCTTCACTGCCAAAATTCAGAACATTAGACAAGCGGTCAGTGCCACTCTACCAGGTACTGGAGGTGTGTTGTCGTTTTGTCCACCTAAACCCAACTCTAATACCCTGACACAATTTGATCCAATTAATGACAAAAACCTGCAAGACATTATCCAGCATTTGAAGTCTTCCTCCTGCAGTCTGGATATTTTACCAGCAGGGTTCTTCAAAAAGGTTTCAGACTGCATGATTCCAGATCTGCTACAGATTGTTAACATGTCTCTTCTCCCAGGTGTCTTCCCCCAAGCCATTAAGACTGCAGTCATTAAACCACTCCTGAAGAAGAGAACTCTAGACACATCAGTAATGAATAACTATAGGCCCATTTCAAACCTCCCAATTTTAAGTAAAATAATTGAAAAAGCTGTCTTTCAACAGCTGAACAATTACTTAATAATAAATGGCTGTTTTGATGTTTTCCAATCAGGATTTCGACCACATCACAGCACTGAGACGGCTCTTGTTAAGGTCCTCAACGACATTCATTCAAACACAGACAGCGGAAAAATCTCAGTCTTAGTATTACTGGATCTCAGTGCTGCGTTTGACACAGTCGACCATAATATACTACTGGACCGACTGGAAAACTGGGTTGGACTCTCTGGTACAACACTAAAGTGGTTTAAATCTTATCTAAATGAGAGAGATTACTTTGTGTCTATTGGTGACTACACATCTGAACGGATGAAAATGACAAGCGGAGTACCCCAGGGCTCCATTCTGGGGCCTCTACTATTCAACGTTTACATGCTCCCTCTAGCTCAGATAATGGAAAACAATGAAATTTGCTACCATAGTTATGCAGATGATACACAAATTTATATAACCATATCACCAGGGGACTATAATCCCATACATACCCTGAGTAGATGCATTGAACAAATCAATGATTGGATGTGTCAGAGTTTTCTTCAGTTAAACAAAGATACAACTGAAATAATTGTTTTTGGATCCAAGGAAGAATTACTTAAAGTCTCTGCTCAGCTTCAGTCTGTAATGTTGAAAACTACAGACCAAGCCAGAAACCTCGGTATAATTATGGACTCAGACATGAATTTCAGCAGCCATATTAAGACAGTTACAAAGTCAGCCTACTATCACCTTAAGAATATATCCAGGATAAGAGGGCTTATGTCTCGGCAGGATTTGGAGAAACTTGTTCACGCATTTATCTTCAGCAGACTCGACTACTATAATGGTGTCCTTACAGGACTCCTTAAAAACTCCATCAGACAATTGCAGCTGATTCAGAACGCTGCTGCTCGAGTCCTAACAAGAACCAAAAAAGTAGATCACATCACTCCAGTTCTTAGATCTTTACACTGGCTTCCTGTCTATCAAAGAATAGATTTCAAAGTCCTGTTGTTGGTTTATAAAGCATTGAATGGTTTCGGGCCAAAATACATTTCTGATCTGCTGCCGCGTTATGAACCATCCAGACCTCTGAGATCATCAGGTACCAGTCTGCTTTCAGTCCCCAGAGTCAGAAGTAAACATGGAGAAGCAGCTTGCCGCAGCTATGCGCCACATATTTGGAACAAACTCCCTGAAAATTGCAGGTCTGCTCCAACACTCACCTCTTTTAAATCAAGACTTAAAACATTTCTTTTTGCCACTGCTTTTAACTAAAACAATTCAAGTCTTTGAACTGCATTATGACTCTGACTCTACAGTCTTGTTTCTTTTAAAGCTTCTCTATCTTAGCCTACTTGTTTTGATGTTTGTTTCTTAATGTTTTTACTGGTCTTAAAATGCTATTTTTAATTTTTTTTTTATTGCAATTTTTAATGTCTTTTAAATGAAATTGTTATGTCTTTTAATGTAATTTGTGTGTGCCTGTAAAGCACTTTGAGTTGCCTTGTGTCTGAATTGTGCTATATAAATAAATTTGCCTTGCCTTGCCTTGCCTTGCCTGCATCAAAGAGAGAGGAGCTGTCCATCGCTGTTTTTTTGGTCTATCAAGGTGTTGTGGAGTGGATGATGCATGTTGTTCATGATGGCCTCAAACATCTTCAGTGTGCATCTCTCCACCACCTCCTCCAGCGTGTCCAACCTGGCTCCATTCACAGAGCCAGCTCTTTTGACTAGTTTGTCCAGCTATTGTGTAATGGCGGTATACACTCCTCATCAAGTTCCACAGGCACTTTGATGTGTGAGATGAGCAAAAAACATAACTTTTTAATGCAATCTTCTATTTTAGTTAATTATACAAATTGTTAAGCTGATCCTTATATTAAAAATCGAATCAGGTGTTAAATAAATAGAAAATAAAGAATCAGATGGCAGTCCACTCCCACGCCACTGAGCATCAGCCTCTGTGTTGTGCAGAGTGCATGGGAGAAAGCGGGCCAGTCGGATATTCATCTGGCTTATTAGTAGGTGCAGACCTATGCCATATACCATGACAGAGAAATGACAAACATTATTTTTAGATATTTATTTCACCATATGTAACATCTAAATAATACACTTTGTGATTAATGCTCCACCTCTCCCTCTCTGCTTTTTCTGGATGTCACTTATAGGGAGTTTGAAAAGAAATTCCCTCACAAAATAAATTACAAGAAAGGATGCGGAAAAAGCCGTGTCTAAGTGGCTGATTGGTGCCAGGGACAGGGGAGGAAACCATGCAATGAGGGCATGTGGAGGAGAGCAAAACCTGTAAGTCACAAAATAAGCAAGATATAAATGACAGAGACAGTGCTCAGTGCTTTTTCTACACTCTACTTTTTATTTTTTTATAGTGTTTGCTGTGTTCATAATCACGGTGTGAATTTTGGCATCAAAATACGGCACTTAGAGGTTTAAAAATATAAAAAGTATACTTCATATACTAGATACTTAATAGATCATAGTAATCAGCTATCTCAAAGCACTATTAAACGAGGTAAGGTCCGTCTTCAACTTTTATTTTATTTTCAACAGGGAACAGGGAGGACTTAGGACTAGAAGACCATCGCACACATACACACGTTAAATAAACTTTTTTCCTTAGATATTTGTTTGGCCTCTCTCTTTTTTTCCGCTATACTAGCTTTTCAGTTAGTAGGGCGGCTTAGCTGAAAAATCGTGCACTTTGTGATAAAAGCATGAAATTTGGTACAGTTAAGGCCAAAGGCAGTCTGAAAAAAACTGGATATTGGGCCATCGTGAATTTTCAACATGGCGGCCGTAATGGCCATTTTGAAAAATGGCCGCCACTGACAACAGTATTCAGATCAGTTTTCTTATTTGCATGGTATAAAATATGATGTTTATAATCTTGTTAGATAAATGTATTTACCATACCTAGTTTAAGGAAATTTATACAATAAAAAAATCAAGATGATTGCCACGATCACCATGAACATTGTAATTTTAATAACGTTTCGTATATTGCATATAATATGGTCCATAAATGTATTATACATTTTATCATGCAGAAATAATCAAATTCAATCAATCAAATTTTATTTGTATAGCCCTTTACAATATCTAGACGGTATCCAAAGTGCTTTACATCAAAGCAATAAAATAATACATAAAAACACATAAAACACAAGAAAGTGCTACAGTGCTGCAAGAAAACACAAGAAAGTGCTACTAGTGCTGCAAGAAAACACAAGAAAGTGCTACTAGTGCTGCAGGGTGTTAAAGGCCCTCTAAAAGTGCATAAAGTAAAAAACAGGCAAAATAAGTCCACCCAAAAGCAGGACTACCTTAGTCAGAGTTAAATGCCAATCTAAAAAAGTGTGTCTTCAGCTTTGACTTAAAAAGGCTAAGGTCAGTAGTGGTGCGAATGTCAGGGGGCAGTCTGTTCCACAGCCTGGGAGCTGTGACACCAAAAGAACGATCACCCCACTGTTTTAATAATAAAATCTGCAATGTGTAATAAGCCTCGAATCTTCCTTTGTTCTCACAATTCAAGATGGCCACCATTTACGTGCAGATATCACACACAAATGGAAGAGGTGCTAGTTAAAATCAGCTAAAGGGAATTTAGTTTAATTTCAGTCTTTTTGCTCAAACTTCACAAATATCTAAGTCTAAAAAATAGTGACATGTTGATGTCACCTTCAAGTCCTTCAATTCATTGGAAGGATCAGATATGACTTGACCATTGCAACATGCCTCGAGTTCATTCTTGTCATATGCTCGGCTCTAGGTAGCCTTACAACTAGATAAATTAAACTTATTTTAAATCTTATTTTGTTATTACAATTAGCTCACAACTAGATAAATAAAACTGATTTCAGAAAAACCCTTATTTTTCCCCCATTGACACCCTGTTCCACATAAATAGTTAACGTGCTAATGTGGTAATAGCACGTTTCAAATGGTGGATTACTGTTAATATAACACTACTTGGTAGGAAGATACTGGAGAACCATGTCTGCTTTATTTGGGCTTGAAAATAGATAAATTAAACTTATTTTAGAAAAACACTTATTATTATTTTCCAATTAACACCCTGTTCCACATAAATAGTTAACATGCTAACATGCCAATACCACATTTCAAATGGTGGACTGCTATGCTCGGCAAACCACCCCTCGCTTATCTGTCCTCAATTTCTCCATGCACACATGATGAAGCTGACACTCGCATTTTATGACATGGGGCCCATGTGGTACGAAATGGTCACAAGAAAATTATGATCCAAACTGTTGATACCGATGTTGTGTTCTAGCTGTGGCAGCAGTTCAAGGTCCAAAGGCAGGGGATGAGCTTTGGTTGGCATTTGGTACTGGAAAAAGTTTACGATACCTAGCAGCCCATGAAATCCCAGCTGCACTTGGGCCTGAGAAGGCACGTGCTCTTCCAGTGTTTCATGATTTGACTGGCTGTGACACAGTATCAAGCTTTGCTGGCCAGGGGAAAAAGACTGCATGGGCTGTGTGGGCTGTCTTTCCAGAGCTTACAAATGCCCCATTAGAATTGTCTTCTGCCCCACATGACATTCTACAGGAGGTAATGGCAATTATTGAAAGGTTTATAATCCTGTTCTATGATCGAACCAGCACATCCACAGACAGAGACCAAGCTATAAGGAAGTTATTTACAAAGAGGCACAATGTGCAGTCAATCCCTCCACCAAAGCCTGCCCTAAAGGAGCATGTTAAGAGGGCAGTCTATCAAGGAGGCCATGTATGGGGTCAGATGCTGGTGTCAACACCAGAGCTTCCTTCTCCTTGTAGATGGGGCTGGTCATCTGAGGGTCATTATGAAGCATTTTGGACATGCCTGCCTGATGCAGGCCAGTCCAGCTATGAACTTATCTCCTGCAAATTTAAGAAGGATTGTGTTAAGCAGTGCAAGTGCAAAAAAGCTGCCTTAGACTGCACAGCTCTCTGTTACTGTGGAGGAGATTGCTGAGAGTCTTCCACGATTGACCCCATGTTTGTACAGTTACTATTGTCAGTTCGGCCTATCTTGCATTGTGAACTACCATATATACACACACACACACACACACACACATACATGTGTATATGTGTATATATATACACATACACACACACACATATATAGCGCAACACGAGGGCTATTACTACGTTATACACCAGATACCAACAACGCCACCTTGGGTTAGGGCCCAAGGACCTGTACTAAAGGTCAATTATTACCTTCAAAACGAAAAGGACACTCAGGTTCGTTCACTCAGGGAGGGAGAGAGATGGCGTTCAATGATCATATACAATACTTTATTATTAAAAGATAAGCACAAGATTGGCAATGCAACAGAAAGAAGAAGGGAGCCCAACCAAAAAGGGGGACATAGGCTGAGGCTTACCGGCTGGAAGAGGGGTTTGGTAGGGGAAGTGACATCCAAAAGAAAAAGGAGAACACCCCGCGCACACAGCAAAAAGTGACGTGAAAACAAAGAAAATCTTGAAAAGGGATCACACAGCACACAGGGGACCACCACCACCCAGGAGAACCACCACCGTCAGCCTTCAGCACTAAAGGGGAGAGGAAAACACGATTAAAAGGGCTCAAATTTAAGGACCAAACAAACAATCTTTTATAATGCGTGTCCACAAATGTAAATGATCAATTAATAAACTGAAAAGTGTTAAATTAGATTAATAAATCAACCAAACAAACAAAAGAAACGAGTCTCTGGCCAGAGATATCAACTCAACAATTAACCAGTTTTAACTCAAATTGATCAAATTAACAACAGAAATTCAACCATTAAACAGAATAAATAAATAAACAATTAAACCAAACCTTGCCAGATTGCACTTAAAACACACACACACATAAACGCACGCAGAATTAACAGTTTTAGTGAGTGGCTGAGAGTTCTGGCAAACTCGTCGCATCCAGTACGAGTGACAGCCACACACACACACACACACACAAAGCAGCACCGCACTTAGCAGCAGGAAACGGGCTGACCACCGGCGGCTGACCGGACCAGAGCCAGGCCGTCGGAGCAGCAGCAGCAAAGCAGCAGCAGCAGAACAGCGGCAGACAGCGGCGAAGCAGCAGGACAGCGGCATACAGCGGCGAAGCAGCGGTAGCAAGGTAGCAGCGGTAAAAGCCATGATTGATCGGCTGTGCTCGCAGCTAACGTTAGCATTAGCTTTAGCGTTAGCGTTACAGTTCCAGCTATAAGTCAGAGTGCATTGGCATCCCTTCCAAAGAGGGAGCGGGGTGAAGAAACCAAACGTAGCAGGGAAGACAGCCACCATGCAGCACACAACCAGCAGACAATGCTCTGGTTGCAGCAATAAACAGCCCCTGACTGGTTGGCTCGACCGCGGTGAAGACGCCAAGTCTGTGCTCGGGCGCTAGCGGCACATACGACGACCCAGAAGTAGGCGGGCCGAGAAGGCAGGAAGCGAGAGGTCAGGAGGGGGGACACGGCCTACTTTTATTCCCTTGGGAAGAGCAGTGATTGGCTAATAAGCCAGAGGGGCCGTGGTGCAGCCAAACTAAGTCTAATAAGGCAGTGGTGCCTCATACCACTACATATATATATATATATATATATATATATATATATATATATACTAGTGCAGAGCCCGTAGGAAGTATGTATTGCTATAAAAAAGTGGGAGGTTAAGTAGCTTTTTCATGGCTGGTCAAATGAGGTTATGCTTGAAGGTGGGACGTCAGGGACATTTAGGTTTGTTGTGAAATGTGTAGAGTGATGACTATTATGTATTTTGGCTTTAAGCAAGGGCACTGTAGGGAGTTGAACCCCATTCCACTAATGTGCAAGTACCACTACCGGTGCCTTTTTGCTTTTTTAGCCAATGGGAAAAAGCAAAAACAGTAATGCAACAGGATGATAACTCAAAGTGTTTTGAAGGCTAAATCTAATAGGATTTCTGTTTTGAGGATAATTAATGGGTATACATGGTCGAATATTGTAATGAGTATGAATTTGTTATCATGGTTATGCTGTTGCATTGGTGTTAAACACAAACCCTTAGTATGTTTAAACAAACGTGTTTTGAGTAATTCGTTTTAAGAGTAAGGTAGATAGAGAATGACGGCTGTTGTAGCACAGTGATGATTTTATTAGAATGAAAAGTTGTTCAGTAATGGTGAGGGTAAGTGTTAGTGAAGGTCATTTATGATTAAATATATGTAATATTCATACACAAAATGGGAGTAATTCAATCATCATGCATGTCACATTAGCAAGAACATACAGGTTGGCGCACATGTACTTACCCACATATTCACAGACACATACACACACACAGCTTTACGTTGAGTAGTACCTAATTCAGAATCATTTGTATGGCTAACAGTGTAGTCCAAATAGGTTATTTACTCGTACTTAATCTGGTAGGTTCATTTTTCTGAGCGGAAACATGAACTTCCAGAGCACTGTGTTAAATGGTTTGTTGTCAGAGTGTGTTTACTGTGTCAGCACTTCTGTATAAACGACATTGCTCAGAAAGTGACGCTTTTTCTTTGTTTCTTCGTCTAGAGCAGTGGTTCTCAACCTTTTTTGTACAAACGCCCCCCTGACCATACCATGATCCCCCCCTCCCCCCCCACTATATATTCTGGTGTTTGACATGCTCTTGTAGTAAACAGTGTGTTAAGACCGGAGGACTTCAATTGACATCGGGTTTTGTATGATGAGAGAAGCCATTCGTTTGCTTTAAAGTCCCTGTTTTTATTGGATTGGAGTTGTATTTATGCCCCCAACAACATGATGTGCTGCTGAGCAAATCTGACCATTTTATAGGAAATGAAAGCATGGATTTTAATTTATTTTAATTATTTTTTTTGTTATTATAATTTTTTTTTTTTATGTTTTTGACACATATAGTAGGTCATGTTTGTATATAACTCAACACTATGCCTGGAGAAACTGGTAAACAACATGGAAATGTTATTTTAGTTGTAATTGGACCTTGAGCTCTTGAGTTGCTAGGATCTTTCTGCAAAGAGCTGTGAGATAGAATTTAAGTCAAACTGGTGTTTCTACTGAGAGAAAGGCCACACAGCCTTTGAGGATGATGAATGAATTGCATATTAAGTCTGAATAGAAGTGGTTAACGTTTATATCACTTCACAATATCACAACATTTGAAAATAACCCCAGGTGTATTAAGCAACGTGGAACTTGGGAAGAAAAATACCACCACAGCAGAATTTGTTGAAAATTAGTTTTAGTAGGCTTATGTAGTCAGAGATGCCAACAACACGCACACTTCACGTGAACAACAGTGAATGAACCAATAAAAAAACGCTCATGCAGAAATCGCTCATGCGTTAATTAATGCACTCTAGGCGTATTAAACATTTGAAAAAGCAACGGTCATTGCAGACTCCCCTACAGTGAACGGTAAGCCGGCCTTTGCAATTAGCAGAGCTATATTGTAAGATGCCACCAACCCGCTCTCTGTTTGGTTGACGCTCCGAGCGAACATGGTGTTGATCGTAGGGCGCCTTGAACGCTGATCTCTCAGTGACTGGAAGTAGGCCAAGTCTTTTGATGCCTTGTCAGGATGTTTTTTTGACAGATGCTCCTGTAATCGCGACGGCTTCATTGCCTCATTTGAGAAAACCTGCTCACATAGCAGGCACATCGGCAGATGTACATTCGCTGGTGATGGAATAAATCCATAATTTATGTAATTTGCATTGTACTGCCGGCACTTCTTCTTGTTTTCCGCCATGTTTGATTGTAATGTAAATGGATTGTGATTAAATGTGATTACGTAATCGTGCTTGTGTACGTTTTAATTGGCTATTGAAGTGTTAGCCCGCGAACTATTAGCTGGAGCTGGAAGTGACAGCTGTCAAAAGTAGCCAAGCGTCGGAAAGAGGTTTCCCTGCTGCTGTGGTTTGTTTACGGGCGTTACTATGGAGACCGTTCCTGCTCAGCTCGTCCAATCATGGTCAGGGAGCAGAGAGGATATCTCTCCCTTCAGCTCTCTCGACCACACGCACACGCGCACACACACACACCGCTCTCGCCCTTAAAAGGACACACACCGATCTCATAACATGTAGCTCAGTAGAATTTATTGAAACACCCATAAAGTAGACTATTAACACTGCATGAAAAGTGGGATTTTCGTCAGTATGTGGCACTGTAGATTGACGTGGAATTTCAGGTTTGCGGCTGCACGCGGCAATTTGCAGGCAACACTGAAAACTGACGTAAATTGTCGGAAATTGACGTGGGCCTTGCTTGGCAGTTGTCCCCCAATGACCTCCCTCCCCCTGATTCCAGGGGAGGCTTTAACATGTAAATAAATATGCTGTGAGCTATACAAATGCAAATCAGGGTAGCAGGGGGAGTTTTACCCCACGTGACCTTTTTCTAAAAGGTGTTAACTTCATTTTAAGAAAATCTCTGGTACAAATAGATGAGGCTCAATATAGCCTAATTATAAACCCTTATATTTGAGCTTAAATTGATTTATTTAATGAAAGTATGCTAGATTAATTACTGTGTATGTCATTAGCAATGGCCATTGTTATGTAAAAAAGATTATTTATTCTTTTTTTCTCTCTCTCTCCTGGGAACAAGTTAAAGATAAAACGCCAGTTGTTAAGAAGTTAAAATTTGCACGAAATATTTTGAGATAACCAAGATATTAAAATGTAAAAAAAAAAAGTTTTTCTATAATTTCATGGGTTCTGAATGTTTTAAAAGCCGTTGAAAAGTAATTCTTATTGCGTGTGAGAGTTCATGACCTGTAAGAGTTTTTACACTTCCGGGTAGACCGGAGCGTGAGTGACGAGGAAGAAGGAGCGGAGAGTTAATGGCGTCGAGTAGCTAACAGTGGACTGTGTGTGTCGTGTTTTATCACTAACAGACTGAACTGTTGTCTGACGACGTGCTGTGAGTGTGTGAGTTGGACTCTCCATCGCAGTCAAAGTGTTTGTGTTTTAATGGACACGAAGCAAGTTCGGTTAAGCTAGCTAGCTGGAGCTAAGCTAGCTAGCAGGGGCTAGGCTAGCGGCCCGGCCATTGTTGAGAGGAGGCCTGCGCGGACGGGAGAGGCTTTGCCGGGTCGCCACGATAAATGTCGCCGACGGACGGAGCTTCGCTGCCGCAGAGGGACACGGAGGTTTATCGCTGCGAGCATTTTGTTTCCACAGACTAACCTCGCTTCATAACAAGGCCGCGACCTCCTGTTAGCTCGGAGCCTCGTCTGCAAGTCCAGATTTACACGATGCCGATAATGACGCCATTGTGTGTAAGTAACTGTTACCGTTTTCTCCCTCGCTTAATTTTACTGTGACTTACGTTTCTTTATTCATACCATACTTTTTAATTGTTTTCCAGCTGCCTGTAAGACATTACGAGACAGTACGCAGGACAACAAACAAGCAGATCTTGCATCGCAGGCGGAGGCTGTGAGGAGTTCAGCTCGGAGTCAGAAGAGGGTAAGATTTATTAGATTAGATCCGTTTTTGGTCAATGTGACTATTATTCTATTAAATAATAGATGTGTTGTATCCATACGCAGTGCATCGCGCAGTACTGATCGTCTTTATTGATTGTTTTTACAGCTGATGGAAGCGAGCCAGAGTGCTAGCTGAGGATGAGGTGGACCTTTGGAAGTGTGCCGCCATGGACCTGATGTCTGAGGAGGAAGACGGCACAAGATGGCGGGGTGTCTGGATGGATTGTGCGACCTCCGTCCTTTCGCAGCCGGGAGCTCACCGAGCTCTGTGCCATGCTGCTGTCACATGAGAGGCGATTCCGAAGTACAGGGCAGCGCACCACAGACGTCTGCAAAAACAGACACTTAGCGGTGCTGTAGGATTTTGGGCCTCTTGTGATCTTCCCGTTTGTTGTGTGGGCAGACTATGCTTTTTACATGCTGTGTGTTTGTGCTAATAAAACTCTTTCTTTGAATAAACAACTCCTTCCTGGCAAATGTTCCTTTCCTTAGTAAATTCATTCATGTCATTGATGATATCATAAATATAAATGAATGAATAAATCATATAAATATAAAAATATATAAACATTATATATATATATATTTTCCCACCTGGGTTTACATTTATAATGACCCAGGGTGACCAATCACGAGTGACTTTGCTTGTTTATGAGTAGTGGTTTCATCCAATACTGAGTGAGGATATTCAAGCCAGCCCACACATTCTCTGGCCAGGCGTGGTTTCGCTGCTATTCATATTCAAATTAGAGCCGTTCGCACCTCCGGGAACTCCACTGACGTCATGGTTCGTTTCCTACAATTTTCGGCACAGACAAACGCCACGTTCATAGCCTGTAAATTGTCATTAACTGCCGAAAATTAGGGAGATTTCCGGGCGTTTACGGGGCCGAAAATCCCACTTTTCATGCAGTGTAAGGTCGGTTATTTGCACTAAAAAGTTGGGAAACCATGAAAGTTTAAAATGTAGAGTTCAAATGAACTTTGTACAAGCCAAGTTGTGGCGCCCCCTATTCCTGCCTGAGCGCCCCCCTCTCAGCCCTCACGCTCCCAGCGCCCCCCACAATGTCTAGAACGCCCCCTGGGGGGCGGTACCGCCCCCGTTGAGAAACCCTAAGTTAGAGTATGGAGTTCCACAAGGCTCCATTCCTGGACATTGTTATTCCTTATTATATAAATTTATTCCTCACTGCACTTTATAGCTATTCTTTTCGAAGATGATTTTTAACTTAATTCTGCATCTAACGGACTTTATATATCCATTTATGAGTTCATTTATTTTGTTTATTTTGATTGAGATTACTGACTCATTGAGATTAAATGGACTCTACATATAGTTTTCATAGAAATTCAGGTTCAGAATTTCAATATTTACAATATTAATTATTGTTTATCATAGTTTTCCATAACTGAATGAACAAGTTGTTCTCAGATGAAAACATGGTCCCCCAGAACACTGTTTGAAGATCTGAGAACATGAAACATTCTCATGAACACAATCAGCGAACACATATAGTACAACTTTATGACAATTACAAGAATCATAAAAACACAAGATAATGAAGCTTCGTTCAAAGAGGAACGTGAGCCTTGAGATTCGTGAAGGGCAGTTTGCAGTTTATTCCCAGTACACTATTCATATGTAAGACAGGCATAGATTTTAATTTTCCAAATGGATTCGGCTTCATCAAGTAATGACAGAAGTGCAATCTTCAAAGTCACACTAAAAACACTATTCTCATGATTAAATGATGATGGGGAACTTTTCAGGTGCAGCAGACTTAATACCTTGTTATAATAACAGGGGGAAAATGTTTACCTGGAAAGATTGTACAAGCATTCAGCCAGAAAATGACAAAAACAAATGGCTTGTTGTCTGACTGCTGTGCGTCATTTCATATAGTTGTTCGAAGTTATGTTGCACAATGCAGTCATCCACCCCATTACTTATTGTAATCCTTATGAAGCAACATTTCCACAGACAAGCTGCCATGAATGGAACCCACATTCATTTAATTTTGTTTATTGTATTTTTTTGCTGATGCTCCTGATCTTGCATCTGGGACTTGATTTTCAGTGCTCTTTTGGGACAACTCTAATAAGCCCCATCTGGGTTTCTCTCTTCTTCTGCACAGCTGTTTGTTTTGTAGCTTTTTTTATGCTATGGCTTCTGTACGGATAAATAAACTGTAATCTTTATTTGAACTCCCCCGAGGTGACATTATCATGACGCTGTAACAGCAGGTTTTCGAGAGTTTACGTATCATCATGTTTCTAAGATAAACCCCGAGCCTGAGGTGAGGCAGACATGCAGAACATGAATCCAGGGCCGCAGTCAGCTCAGGGCAGGCCCACGCACATCTCAGTGTGTGGCTGATAGCTTCGGTGCAGAAATCTAGAGTCATGCTGGCGCTAAATATAGACAAAGGTTTTATGTAAGCCGTGAATCATTCCATTCCACACATTTCAGCACATTTACTCACATACTGAATAAGTGACATGGCACAGGTGAGAGAATCGCGGACAGGGACGTGTTAAGCATCCGCAATGCTCATCACGTGAAATAGATTCGGAGAGCTGGAAACGTGGCATATGCCTTCTGTCTGCGGGCTGTAATCACACACATATAGACATACTGTACGTGTGATTGTGTATATTCCTCGGGGGCCTACCATGAGCAAGGTGATGGGAACAAGTTTGTTCAAAGCCCTGACAGCATCGATCGGATGTGTGTGGAAGGAGCTGGAGGGTTGTCCTTTACACAGGAGCATCACAAGGTTTTGTGATTGTGCATCAGAGAGTCTGAACTGCTGGTTAGACTTTCAATGGAACACATCTAACATTTCTGTGAAATAGTGGTGCACAGGCTTGTACCTTAGTGATTTGGATATACTGATCAGTCGGGTTCACAAACAAAACCTTGGTACTTCTGACATGGTAGAAACCTCAGTGACAGAAGTGGGATTTCTCTTACAGGACAGGCACGATCTGGCTTTGCTATGTTGGTGCTGATCCTGGAACATCGTATTAATGTTGCTGCAGGACCTTCGCTGCAACTGACCAATAACATGTCACAGATTTACGAGACTGGAAAAATACACACATGGGAGACGTTTTCCTTTGAAACAAGTATAACGTTGTCGAAGTGCATATTTTAGGGTGCAATTAAGGTTCAACATGTAAGACTTTGTGTTTAAACAAATAATATCAATAAAGTGTGAAGAAATAACAGTTTTTATATGTTATGTGGGATTTGACCATGTGTTTTGTTCGCGGATATGTATACTAAATCTAGCCCCGGCCTGTCCTGTCTCACAATAACACTCAAAGCTTGGGGTAGGCGGATCGATCCAAATATCGATAGTATCAATACCTAAGTGAGTATTGGTATCGGATCGATACTAGCGTGATGATATTGATAGTTTTGTTGTAGTTTTCTCTTCTATAAGTTCAGCAAATCACTCATATTTCTTCACAGAGTTTGTGTGATCGCAGCGTCTCTCTCAGTCCTTATGTGCAGCGCTCCTCTCCACCTCTCTCGCTCAGGTTCACTGTGCCCCTTAATTGTTTACTGTAACTCAAACATATATGCTTATATTACCATATATAGCCTACCTCAAACCTGAAGTATGAGAATAAAATTACTATTTTGTGTATCTGTTGAAGGAACATTAGTATTCCTATTTAGGCTACATGCAGATGGGTGATAGATTTAATTATGTTAAATACTATTTTCTTATTTGGCTAAAATCCTGTGTTTTATTATTATCATGATCAACTAATTAAAAGGCAAAAGTATAAAATCATTCAATGATCAGGAATTTTCAAGTAAGAAGTATCAGTATCAGTATTAGTATCGGTATCGGCAATACTGGCCCTGTAATTACTTGGTATCGGATCGGTACCAAAATTTGCAGTATTGCCCACCCCTACTCAAAGCTCCTGGTCTGGACTGCTAGCTTTATCTCTAACGGCAGATGCAGTTGTTATCATTAGCAGTTAGCGGTTACTATCGTGATAAGCTGCCCTCTGCTTGTTTGGAGGAACATTAGACAGGCGGCCAAATCTTACAAATTCCACCTTTAACCAAACCATGTTCTTCTAAACATTACTAAGTATTTTAGTTGCCTAAATCGAACCAAAAAGTGAAAGTAGACCAAAAAGAAAGTGAAATTATTGAGCGAACTTCGTGCAAATAAACCAAGTGAACAGTAATACAGGATAAGAGCCTCTGTCTCCTTAGTGAGAGTCCTGGGCTCAATCCATGAAACCTCAATGATTGCAAAACGCAGCCTCTGACACTTTCTCAAAATTAGAAATGATGGTTCCTGGAACAACATTAATTATGATGTTTCAAGGTCACAACAACACAGCGATGTCAGATAGACACGCGATAGATGTTGCCCTTACAGACCAGACCAATGTTACAAAATTACAATCTGGGCCGTTAGATCAACAAAATCAGAGATGTGTTGTGAATATACCTTGGTAAGTCTCAAGCTGAAGTGGCTGTAGAAGAAACACAAACGCACCCAGCACACTAACAACACAGCCCGGGTTATTGATCTTTGTCTGCCACAAAGTAATGAAGCGGGGAAGTGTTTAAAATTAGTTATTTCCAATTAAGAGTGCAGGAAGAAGGATGGGTTACAGCTGAGGAATGACTGAGAGCGAGGAAGAGCAAGAGAGACAACCCGGCAGTGAGAGAAAAAAAAAAAAAAAGAGCATGCGACAGCCAGAGATACAGGGAGAATGGAGAGAAGAGGGAGACGGGCTGAATTGTAGTTATCATGGCAGCCAAACGTGCTCCTTCTCCTCCTCTGGAGAGAGCACCTTTGACACTGACAGCTTCAGAGACTGATTACCTCCCTCTCACACACACGCATGCACCTGTGTGTGTGCATGGAGAAACCACCATCACATGCATAAAAGACACACACACACGCAGTCATATTAAGCTGCTGTTAATGTGTCGTGACAAACAAAAGAAAGGAAAGGTCATTCCACATGACTCCGTCTGCCTCTGTCTGGGAGGATCACAGCATGGGGAAAACTGTTTCTCGCACATAAACTTTTTCTTTCTTCCCCCATCTTCCTCTTCTTCTCTGCAAATCAGCCTCATACACATTGCCTTCTGTTACATCAGATTACATTGTCATAGTACTCACAGGTCTTTCAAAGACGTGCACACAAACATTAAAAACGGTGCGAGACTAGGGCCGCTGCATAGATTTATGTTCCTGCTGAGACATTTCTTCACTATATTGGCCTTTTTTTGGCATTTAAGTTTTGATTACAGGAGGAATTGTAACTTTCTGATTTACTGTAAGTCTAAACCAGCTCATGAGTGTGATAAAATAGCCATAATTAATATGGGATTTTAAATTTTGACCTTCAGCGGACAGGAAGAAAAGATTTTAAGACAATTTCTGCATAGTGTAGACACATTTCACAGGGATCAAATGTCACTGACAGATTCAGGAGCACTAAAAATCTTTTCAAACGTCCTCAAGACCAGAGTCAGTTGCACTGCAGAAATATAACAATGGCGACATCTACTGGCTAACATCCACCCTCACCAGCTTTAATAATGCAAGGAGGAGAGAAGGGGTTTCAATATATTTTCATACGGGCGATGGGAGTAATTACCATAAGTTCATAGCCAGCTGGTGTGAATGTTTCTCTACAGTGGGCTGAAATTATAATGGGTCAGTGTTTCACAGAAAGTGTATTTTAATGGGCGAGGAATGAGCTTTCTGACACCTGGTATTAAAGTGTGATCAGTTTCCAGCCATGGCCTCAGGTAGGGTGTAAATGAAATCTGTAGAAGAACGTGCTGCACACAGAATCACATTAATGCCAATGTTTTTTTTGCGCTCAAATAAAATAAACATTGTGCCTGATTATACTATAGGGTGGTGTAGTAGTGAGTCCTAAAACCCAGAAATCATTTGGCGTTTTTGCACTTGAGCGTCCCTCCTCTCAAAGTCAG
Organism: Sparus aurata; assembly: GCF_900880675.1. Taxonomy (NCBI): domain Eukaryota; kingdom Metazoa; phylum Chordata; class Actinopteri; order Spariformes; family Sparidae; genus Sparus; species Sparus aurata. The sequence continues at coordinate 1,639,767 of NC_044198.1, forward strand.
TGGGTCTTTTGAATGTGCGTTCTGTTAAATGGGGGGCTAAAATATTTACAAGTTTCATTCTGTGACATAAAATACATCATTAAATGTCCCACAAAAATATTATAAGGCGCTTACATGCCTTAAAAATGGTTTTGCTAACAGTCTAAATGAGAGTGAGACTTTAAACTTCGTCACACTTAACACGTAGACACCGTCACTAGTCCGTCTTTACAGGAACTTTAGTTGCAGATTATTCTTACTCTAACTTCACAACCTTTACAACGATCAGTTCAAAGAAAATTTGTATAGAAACAGTGTAGAGGCGCTAAGTCGTCAGGCGTTTAACTCGTGCGACCACATTGTCGTCTGAATAGCCTAACGTTAACTCTTTCCTTCAAGCGATTTCGGCTACGCTTCGAAAAACACAAAAGTGGGGTTCATGTGCGAAAATTATCTAGCTGAACAACACATGTAGGTATTGTAAACTGGCCTAAGAGATAATCCAAAATCCAATTCAAGAATCCCTTAGGCTTTTCTGTCGAGGGAACCAGGGTGATGCTAAAGTTAGTTAGCCGACGAAAAATATGTCCTTCCTACACCAATCTTTCCTGGGCCGTGAAAGCTCCAAAAAATGTGTTGCAGTCAAATAATTAAGAACTCATCGCAGACAGAGTTTCACAAAGTTAAAGAATCCCACAAGTCAACAGCTCACAAAACTCCGATTTTATTCAAAGGGGAGTCTGGGGCTGATGCGCCACAACCTCGATTGGACTCATTCATGGATTTTTCTCTAGGGGACAGAAATCAAATCTCAATGACGATAATGAGAATGGGTCAAAAAATACCAGGAGGTAATGTAAAGTTAGGATCAGATCAATATTATGGCTCAGATTTTTAACACCGGGCATAAATGAGGTGTTCGATAATGTGCTTGTGTAACATAAATTCAAGGAGTCACAAAAGTCCATGTTTATCATAAAAGGACATTCTTTAATAGGACATGTTGTCAAAGGGAAGCATCATACTCAGTTATAAAGGTGGAATGTTTCAAGGGGAAAAACTAAAGAGCGTGCAGCACATCAAGGCACCTTAAAGAACAGACGATCACATTGAATGTCACACTTTTTCGACTAAACACAGACTACAAAGCAAATAGCCGCCAGGTAACACGGACTACTTTATGTTTCGGTTCGCTGTTTAGCCGTTAGCTGTGCCGAGTGTTGCGTCTGTCTTTCAGTCTAAGGCTGCTTGCATCTGCATCTGCTCATGAAGCTAATCTTTCGCATAATACACTGTGCGAGAAGCATGTAAGGCATTACTAATACCACATACACTCCAGAAAGCCGTGGCTACATGTGACCTTATGCTAGTCAAGAAAAAGAGACAGTGGATTTCATCTTGGGGGGGCGGGGGGTTTACTTGATCTCAACACTTTTGATGCGGGCCTCCCCATCGAAGCTGATGACGGAGTACTTCTCCGCACCGATGCGGTTGGGGAAGTGGACTGTAGAGCCGTCCGATAGGTTCACCAGGAACTCTGTGGGGGTGAATTCAATGACGAGCTGGATGGGAGGATGTGAGCGAGAGTCAGGGAGAAAGAGGAAGAACATGTTATGAACTTCTGCAATAGCAATGATGAGTATTTCAAATTTAACACCAGTTCCCAGCAGCGTGGTGATTTGATTTAAATCAGATATTTATAATTCCTGTAATTAGATGATGCACTGTACACACACACACACACACACACACACACCTTAAACTCTTCCCCCAGTACGAAGGGAAAGCCTCCATCACGGACCTCCTCACACCAGCTTCCCCCCTGGTAAGAGTTGCAGACCACTGCATTCTCGTCTCCGTGGGCGTTGAAACGAGCGTTGAAATGCATGGTGATGTCCTGATCATCCGGGCCAATGTTCACTGCAAAACTGCGGCACGGTGCAACAAAAAGAGATCGATTACATTTTTGAAACGACTCCCCACATTTGAAAAAAGAGGCAGAGGGTGCCAAAATATCGAGACAACCTCAGCAGCTCTTCTCATCTGTTAACCATTATCCTCATCACGCCCACATTACTGTAGGGAAATTTATAGGATGTCACCGACTGTAACTGATTATAGATAGATTATAGATTCCACCTCCACCTCCCCCTGAGTTAGTCTGTACATAAACACCGGCCTGCAAGTTCAGTTCAGTTGCTGCATTTGGCAGGGGGAATTAAAATCAGCACAGGCTGTAAAGAAAGAAGAAGAATCGATATCTTTAACCTCAGCGATGTTCATCTTGTAACTAAAGAAGAGGAACAAGACTTAAAAACAGAATGTTGAACAGGGAAGAAGGTTTCAGCCTTATGACATGTCTCCTCAGCGACCCAGTTAAACTTTATCCAGACATACACAGAAGGTTCCTTGCCCTGATATCCCGTGGAAGTAGAAGTATCAAGATCCTTTTTTAATGCAACACTATAAAAAAAATACTCATGTAAAAGCAATGCATTCAAAACCCTATCAATATTTAATCTACTCGTTGTGCAATAAAATGTCCCCTAAGAGTGCTTTCCTCGTATATTTGACATTATTGGATTAGTATTACTGATGCATTAATATACTGTTTGGTAGATTAATCAACAGCAGTGCATCATATTCTGTAAAATCATTATGTCTTCATCCTTCATCCTGTTTATCAGAAACAATCAAATTCAAAATCACCAAATTTGGAAATACATCATACAAAATGTGTCATCTGAAAAGTAACTAGTGTATAAAGCTTTCAGACATATGTACTGTAGAGAAAATGATCATATTTCCCTGTGTGAATTGAATAGGAGAAGGATAAAGCACCTGAAATTTGTACAGTAATTGAGTAAATGCATCTGGTTACATTAAATCATTAACATTGTATTAAAAGGTGCAATATGTTTAACTATGAATTGGCCTGTTTGTCTGTACAGAACAGACAAACAGGGGGCAGCATATAACCAGAGTAACCGCTAACTGCTGCTAACTGTATTCTACACATCCATGGCTGCACCTAGCCGCATTACCTTGGGGTAGTTTTGGTGTTCATGCTGTTAACACAGGAGTTTGATACCACTGGGAGAAAGAGGTTTTTGAAGGCCCAGGGCTAGCAGGTTAGCAAGCTAACTTCATTAGATACCGCAATGTCACCTGAACACCAAAAAGAACCAAGAACAGATTTGACTGCGATGAGCTCATTTCAAGATATTAAGATAGCGTTATGCGAGAACTTACTTTGTAGCGTCAGGCTTGGAGACTCCAACAATGGTCAGGGTCTGCCCGACCTTGAAGGACATGTTCTTTATGATCATACCCTGTGTAGAAAAAGTGGGGGGAGGAAAGAGAGGAGAGGGATCTTTATCTATCACATGCAATGTAGTGAAACTTCTCTGCATTTAACCCATCCCTGAGGAGCAGGGTAAAGTAAAGCACAGCACCCAGAACCTAACTCCAGCACCTGGTTGAGGACACTGGCCAGTATTAACCTAAGGAGTAACAAGAGCACCTACAGGAGACCCAAGCAAGCACTGGAGAACATGCAAAGGAATTGAACCCAGGACCTTCTTGCTGCGATGCAACAGTGCTAACCACTGCACCATTCCGCCTGCCCGTAGTAATACAGTACATTATTGTGTGGAAATACTACTGGGTTTTACTAGATCCAATTATTATTGCACCTTCAGGCAACAAACAGCACCAGCAGCAGCCTCAGCCAACTCCCCAATCCTCACTTCATCCTTGGAAATTACAAAACATGCGTTTTCAATTATACTCCCGTCCACGGACTGCTCAAAGATTCCAGCTCATTCCTGCTCTGCTACGGCCAAGGCCCCTTTTCCTCCGCGCAGATTTGGCAGAGGCTAGAAATGTTGAAAAATGATGAGGGACGGCTGTTGTTAAACCGAGTAACATTTTCCTATGTGCAATACTGGATGGCGAGCGCACAGTGGAAAAAAAAGAAAAGAAAAGAAAAAGGGTTGAGAACAGCAGAAACCCTTGGCGTGGTGCTACCATGCATGTGGCAGGGGAACACTGAGCTGTGTCATGATTAGGTAATTATACTTGAGCAATGTATTATTTGGTTGTGAAACACAGATTGCCAGTGTTCAACATTTGTCACGTTGTCAAAATGATGTGTCTGGGGAATTGTTAACTGAAGCCGGGCAACGAGTACAAGATTAGCAGCCCTTTGATTAGTTACGATTCACAGTGAAGTCTAGTTAAACACGTGCTAAAGTAGAAGGTCATGAGATATTAGGAAAATCTGATTCCGAGCAGGCTGAACACAATCATTTATCTCTGGACCAGAAACGCAGTGACAAGGAACAGGAAATTACTAGGCCCAAATATATGTATTTTGAAGAAAACACGCCCACCACTCGCTTTATCAACTTTTTTTGAGAGGTGTCTATGTTTTATGTCCTGTGTCTTAAGGTCCACGCCCCTACCAAATACCCAGTCTTCTCTGATTGGTCAGCTCATACATGCCTGGGCCAGCACCACTAACAACAGAAACAGAGCAGCTGCGCCAAATCAATTCTTAACATGCCAAACTAGTCGCAAGGCATAAATTATGCAAATGTGTGACGTGGTGACACAGTGTGATGTCAAGAAGTAACAGAATTAAAGGCGGGGCTACTGACGAGGTGTTTAAGGAGGCAGTGTTTTTCTGTGGGAGAGGGGAGCGTCTTTCGGTGCGGTTGGTGAAGAAAAATACAATAAATCTATCAGTGCAAAGGGTGAAAAGTGTGTGTGAATTAATTCACTTTTTCACCAATAAACTGTGGGACTTTCAGTAGTTTGTTATTTTTCATAATTGGAGGAAACATCCCTGAATTGCAAAAAGTCTGACAAATTTAAAAAAACAGATTTTTTCTTGAAAGCTCAATGCCTTTAAGGGAACGGGCGCAACAGTTCTAATGATCTGTGGGAGTTTAATGTATTTATTTATTTATTCATTAAGCACTGCAGCTGTTGGGGTAAAAAAGAAATTCTTGCTAATGGAATATACTGCTATATTCTGGCAGAACACGAGAGGATGGATCTGGGTCCAAAGAACTGTCTCCGAAAGATAAACCTAACCGTGAAATGACAGAGTGAAATGACAAGTAGCACGACATTCTTTCCATGTTAGCGTCCAACTGTAATGTGCGTGTATAACACACAGGCACCTGGGGCTTCAGCAAGGCAGGGGCTGGGCCGAGGTCAGTACTGGCAGTCGCCCTGTGTCTAACCCAGACACTGAGGAATCTGCATACTGTATGCTGTAAGAGATGCCCCTTACTGGCAGGACGACAGAATCCAGGCTAGCAACTGGCCAGAAACACTCAGAGTATGTACAGAGAAACACATCCATCCACCATGAATAAAATATTTATTCCCGATGAATTATTTTACTCTAAACTAATTCAGAAAAGACGTTCTTTACCTCTGCTGACTTGTTCACTGCAAGAGGTGAGTTGAGATTACTGCATCGTTGTTAGCCTCCACATGACTTCATTTCATTTTATTCCTTTAATGTAATTTAAACTGCCTCCCCCCCTCCTCCTTACTGTGCCCCTCTTCCAAACTCATGTTTGCCCCTGTGGCCAGCAAAAAGCCAGAATGATACAGGGTCTTTGTTGTAATCTACTCAGTTTATGAGTCCGGGGAGACCAGAATGCATTGCCGCCTCTGTGCTCAGCTCTGAATAATGAGACTGATATGATTAGAATGAAATGGACAAATGTTAACAAGCTTAATTGAATCATTACGGGAAGAATGGAACAAGCTGGAGAGCTGACTTATTTTTCATGCATTAGGTGACTAATGGGCATGCATACGAGGCCTGTAATGAATAGTTTGACCATAAAAGGCAAAGAAATCTGAGGAGTCCAGTCCTTTCCGAAGCAGACATTACAAAAAAACACAGTTAAAATGTGGAGAACTGGTTTGGTTGAAGCATAGTACAGCTGATTCAGTCCCATCAGCATGACAGAGCAGTGAGCTGGCACATGTCGAGCAGCTGTCACCTTCAATCATATGACCTAATACTGCTCGTCTATCTGAGGCATGGAACACAAAGAATAAAATGAATGCATAGTATTCTTAAAATGATACTCACTTGCATCATTTTTGCAGATGTGGTCAGTCAAGTATTGGTTGAGAAGAAGTGAGAGGGCTGCAGGGCCCGGCCTCACTGCACCCCGAGAATATATACACAGCAGGAGGGGCCTTCAAGCTGAGTGGCACTCCGAGCAGCCAATACGATCACACCACTGGAGCACATCGACCAATGAAGTCAAAGTATAGCTGTTAACCATATAACTACCCTCAGCATAACTGTAATGCTTAACAAGTTGTTGCAGACCTTAGTCCGGTGAGGTGAAGATAATCTGTGAGGGATTATTAGTTGACACCAGAGTGTCACACTGTAACCTGCGGGTGTAGAGTCTGACTGTGGAAGGGAGCACAAGCCGGAGCCCCGGACCGAAATAGAACTGTATTTGTTGCCAAGGAGACAACCAAATATTTAGCTCAGCCGGCGGCCCTAATGTCCACTTACTGTATATAGCTGTAGGATCGGATGGCAGCCGCCTGCCAACTGAGTAAACTTCAGTTAGAGGGGGAAACAGGCCAAAGTGAAACGATGAATCTGACTCAGATCCTCAAAATGATCTGAAAGTGTGACTCACGGAGGGCAACAGGGCAGACTTTCATCAGCTGACACACAACTGACACAGCTGCTGTTACAATTGGGACATAAACCACACACTTACACTGCAATGTAACACAACTTGATGTTATAAAGATTGAAATCACGAGTTGCAACTGTCACTGAGATTCATGAATATATATATATATATATATATATATATATATATATATATATATACATATTTCCCCATTTGTGTGGTGGGATGATGCTGACTTGAGTGAATGATTGGGTTACATCTCTCTTGGGATGTGCATTCAAGTCTATCTTGCAATTATTCCGTGCTAACAATTTGCTTTGCCGTCTGCCTATATATCTACATCGTTTAATTGCACCTGTGGGAATAAGGGTTTTTTTCTGGCAGAGGCATCAACGTGATCTATCGAGACGCGCACTTCTGGATGAGACTTGATGCGTCTGCCTCAATAATTTCTTTTAATTGCCAGTGATTTAATCATGTCATCGTAGCTGTTATTTGATACAGGTGGTGCGATTCCTCTTCAGTGTGGGTGGGGGTCTGTTTGTATACTCTGGGCTCTGTGCAGACATCTCGCACTCACCCGCGTCACTGATGCTCGGTAGACGGGTGTCGCTGATGTTCTGGACAGCTTTTAACCACCAGCTGCAGAAACCTTCCTGTCTTCCTGTGCCTGGCCGTGCTTGTGATGTTTTCAGTCGGAATGATTTCAGCTGATCCTCTGTGAAACTTTACGATAATTTGTCATGTTACTTTAAGTTTCCTTGAAGATGAAATTCTTAGAATAGGGCCAGAATTTGAAGGTAACTCTAAGAAACGTAGAGGGCAGCAAATTACCACTGCTCCCCTTTGTTAGCTATTCGTGGCTGTAGCTAACAGAACCATTAGCTAATAAGCTAATGGTTCAGTTAGCTATGGAGCCAGTGGCCAAGACCTCGGATTACAGGGGGAGTCACCACAGGCAACAAAACTATCTATCAGAGTATCGCCACTTGCTGGTGCAAAGTGGTATTGCAAGACAACGTGATAAACGTCTTTCACATAACGCAAGCAATGTTTCTGTCTAAACTTCTGGCCATATCTTACAAATTGCTCCTTTAAGAAATAAATCCATGTCTGTGCTGTCACATGAAGTCGATTACAAGGAATCTGACTCAAGTTAGACTCAGTGTCAGTGTACTCAGAGCGGAAGCAAAAGGAGAACAAAAGTAGGCATATGTGAAAATAGATAGTGTAAATGTGTATACAAAAGTCTCCAGTGACCAATAACAGAATGCGAGTCGCAGTGCCACCGTGCCAATTTGTTTTAGGTTAAGCTTGTTGCTTGTAGTCAAAAAAAAAAAGGTGTTTAGTGTTACGTGAACACTGACAACACATCTGTGAGCGTGGTGTGAGAGGGCTCTCCGTGGGATGGAGCTGTTATTAATCGCGTCAGCTGGTTTACAACACATCTGCTTTTACATTAAATCTGCTGACAGACAAGCACACACACTCACAGTTAAACACCGACTTTGACAAATGCACAACCGTGGCACTCGGCTCAGCTGCTCTTTCACACTGTTAGCAGACAAACAGTGTGTGGATTGTTCTTATCTAGAACAGCTGGGATCTGGCAGCAGTCCGAAGGCACAATCCGTAACTTCAACTACCACACTGTCCGCTGGATAATAGTTTCACTTGCAGGATTGTCCGCTCAGGTACGCGATGTATCTGGGCAGCTGTGGTATTTAACGTGGGATATCACCGGGGACAAGCAGCTCATCAAAAGCTGCATCAAAAGTTAAATGTGGAACAAAAAAATCTGTTATGTTTCCTCGTGCCTCAAGACCCAGTCTTAAGACTGTCAGCAGACCTAAAGACACAGAGACCTTTATCTCACAGAAACTCAGGGGAACACACCCACGCACATACCACACATTTAAACAGATTTATTATCATGGTTTTAATCATATATACTGTATATCAATAAGAGTATTCATTGTCCTATTAGCCAATGTTAATCTGTAGCCGTAACTCCTGTCATCAAACATGAAATGCATGTCCTAGTACCATAACTTTGTGAAGATTGCTACCTCCAAATATATACTATTACAGTTGTTCACAGAAGCTCAACTTTCTGTTTTATTTTATTTTGAGAGTTTTCACTGGAGTTGGTGTTGTGTGTGTTTTGATGCCACAGGTGGAGTTAACAGCTGACTTCAGTGAACCCTGGGGCTTTACTGACCTCCAGTGGTCACAGTGAGGAACTGCGGCAATACATTTATATGACGTCAACTGTTCACAGCAGCAGTGTTTGGGTTTACTTGTCATAGTCATCCAGCTCAGACTTCACTCAGAGAAAGTTTATAATATCATGACATGATGCTTAAATTTGAATCAAGGCACAGATTTTAGGAACAATCTGAACCGGTGTCTCAAAACTGAGAGAGCTGGATTTCAAGTCCCTAAGAAATGCGTTGCAGGTAGTCAAATCGGTCTGAGATGGGTATTTGAGAGCCGCAGGAAGTTGATGTCAAGTGTTGATGATATCTTTACATACATTTTTAATTGATTGAAAGTGTAGACTGAAGTTTCTACATTCATCAGAGGATCTTCTTTGCAAAACCATCAGTCTTAAAGGGGTGTGCAGTGTGTAGGATTTAGTGGCATCTAGTGATGAGGTTGCAGTTGCAGCCACCCGCTGAACATCACTCGTCTCACACACTTCCTACTGTGGCTGCTTAAAGTACTAAAAAACACTGAAGGCCCTCTCTAGAGCCAGTGTGTGTTTGTCACTTCTGGGATTTTAACCCTCCC